>NC_057810.1:2312181-2596722 GCF_018294505.1 Triticum aestivum
ATACGATATGAAGAGTTACAAACCATCCACAATGGTACTATTAAGATTTAAATTATTGTCTATACATCAAAGCATTTTGTTTTAGATTATTTGTTTCAAAAAACTGAATTTATATGACTCATCACTCAACAAAATTTTGCACGAACTAACATAGACTAAGGTTTGACCACACTATTCCAAGTTACTAGAAGCATTATATGTTCGACTACGAAGACAAGCCATGACTTGTAACTAGATGCATATAAGAATAGTGCACCAACCAGTGGTTTGGATTTTTAGAAACACTAGTTCCGAGCCTTCTTTGTAGATGGTAAATGTTATTGGATTTGAGACCTATTCACAGCAACCATGGGGCAAGCCCGCAATGGGAACAGTCTAGGCTTGGCAATGTGCAGGTTCATAGCCTCTGTTTGCATAGAAAAGTAAGCTATGTGATAGGGTGTGCTTAGGGATATAAAAAGGTTTCGGTAAAGTAAGAATCCATTGTATATGGTTGAATCTTTTAATTTATGAGGATTCTACTTCAATGAGGAAGATGGGGCTTGTGATTTTGTCAAAACTCAAGAGTTTGAGTTGAGACGCCATTGTGGAACAAGACAGTCGCCTGTAGATATGGCTTTTATGTAATCATTTGAATGGTAGAATTGACCAAAGCATACTCAATTGTTCAACTAAGACAAGAGCCTAGGTACTACAATTTCCGGGATTAGGTCCTACATCAGATAGACTTGGGCACCAGTTCTTGTGGAGGCTTCTTCAAGAAGCCCCCCTCCCCTCCCATTCAATTGGGCATCTAAAATAGTGATGATATGACTAGTTTATAAGCTCAAATGAATGAGAGGGGTTGGATTCTCTTAGTAGTCGGGAGGGGGAAGCTTCTGTAAGAAGCCACCAAAGAACTGGGCCTAAAACCATTTCGAAAAATCCTCTGTAGACACTTTTTATGTGGAGGGGGGGGGAGGGGGTTAATACTACATGTCTGCAATAGGGTCAATATCTTGAGCAGATAAATACATACAAGAATATAACTACTAACAATTTATAAAAGGAATTGTCGAACAAAACATTACTCGGGCGATCAAATTTATCAAGACACCAAAGATAATTCTCTAATTTTACAGTTGATAAGTAGGTGATTTTCTTATTGTGTTGACCGTTTAGCATCCAGCTCGAGCAGCATATACATACCTTTTCGAGCCTATGCAACAGATCGGTTCTAAACTTTCGAACTCCAAGCCCACTTGAGTATCGGTCCATCTTGATTGTCTTCGCATATGCAGCAAACCGGCCTTTTTGATCATGCACGAGTAATAATAATTCAACAAGTCATGTGGAAAGCAGAGGAGTAAATAAGGAGCTATATGAACAAAATTTTCTAGCATATAAGCTATAGTCATTCTTAGCCCAAGAATATACTCCCAGGGGTATAGAGTCATTTTCTAGATATATAATGCAACCACATGCTAAACTAAATTAATTATTTTGTATGACATGACAATTTTACTTAGGTAGAAATTATATAACCCTTATAATAAATGTCTTTATTTTTGAATTTTCCAATAGTTAATGTTATAGTTTTGTTTGTATTATTTACAACTGATTTAAGGAGCAGTTTTTCTTTAATAAACTTCATCTTAGACTAGAATAGAAGGTGTATGGTTGTAGTACTTCGGAACAAAATTGATAATGAAATCATCATGTTGGTTTGAGTAATAATAAAACTATAATTGGGTATGATTAGAAGTAAGTTGATAACGAAATGATCATGGTGGTTGGTGTGAAGCCAGATTAGAAGAGTGGAGATAGGAGTGGCATGAGTATTAGTCAATAGGGAGTACGTAAGTGCAAAGTATTTAATATACTGACACAGGTATGCGACGCGCGGGTTCTCCTTCTCGACCTCTTTGGCCGCACGGAGAATGGGGATGATAGGCGCGAGGGAGGCTGGCACGACCTCGCTCTCCTCGTCCTCGCTTTTTTCGTCCTCGCTCTCCTCGAAGTTAGGTGTCACAGTCATGTCATATAGGACAGATGCAATCTGATAGTATCGAGCCATCTCGTCCCTATATGTGACATATAAAGAAAACATCAACATAGCTTAACGATGATGTTTTTTTTACAACTGGACCGTTAATGCAAGGCAGTGCTCATGCTTACGACTTTCTCGTGAGACGATCAATCTCAAAAATATATTTTCTACGATACTGCTCATAGAACCTCTTAATCTCTTCTGCATCATTTGACGCAAGCCTGCGCAGTGTCTCCTTTTTATCCTATCAAATGTCAAACATCAAAGATTTACATTTATTACTACTTTCAAGACAAGCTGCAGAGTGACAAACAGTCCACAATGCATCTATAAAGGTTTATATTTATTTTTTACACATGAAAGATCTTTGTTTTAAATTATTTGTTTTCAAAAAGAGAAATTATATGACTCCTTATGCAATAAAATTTTGCACAAAATAACAGACTAGATGGAGAGAAGAACAACGCACCAACCAGTACCTGGTTTGGTACAAGTTTTGGAAGCACTAATTATGAGTCCTCTGGCTAGATGGAAAGAGTTATTGTCTTTGAGCTCTATTAGCAGCGGCCACGGGGCAAGCCCGCGATGGGAGAAGTGTTGGCTTGGCAACGTGCAGGTTAGCAGCCTTTGTCCGGATAGATAGGAAGTATATGATAGGGTGTTTTTAGTGATATAAATAGATTTAAGAAAAGTAAGCATCCGTTGGATATCGTTGAATATTCTAAATTACAAGGAACATAGGACTTGCAATTTGGCCAAGACACAAGAGTTTGAGTGGAGATCCCATTGTGCATCAAGGCAATCGCCTACAGAAAGGACTCCGCGGTAATACTTTGAATGATAGAATGTATGAAAGCATAATAAATAGTTCAACTAAGCCCCAGAGCCTCGCTACCACAGTTGCCGGGATTATGTCCTGCATCAGATAGACGAGGGTAAGTGGTGCACACTAGTCTTCAGACCATGACCTACATACTCTACACACCAATAGTTTGCAGATAGCTAAGCAACAGAATGTCGCCCCAATTACTGGCCCCACTAAGCACTATACAAACTCTAGAGAAAGCGAGCAAGTGTGTGCCAGTGCGAGCAAGCAAGCAAAGATCTACATTTGTTGAAAATGATCACGTGCGCCTATTAAAGATAGCACCCGATCCTTATTGCTGATGTCAGCAACATGTACCTTGAAATCTTAAATTTCAAAACGTTTCCTAGTTCACATCGGTTATCTGATTCATGATCTGTTATCACTTATATGTTCATGGCGCCGAGATATTCGAATCTAGATCTTATATGCTCAGGTTTTGAAGGCTTATTTTCGAGCCAATAAGTTACCAGGCAGTAATATGCGACTTACCAAAATTAGTTATAAGGCTACGGGCAACATTTCACTTGGGGATATTTTTTATACCTTTTCTAACTCAAAAGTTACCAAAAATAATGGGACTATTTCACAAGAAGTTATCGGCGTAAAAATATTGATTGTTTACACTTTGCCACCCTTTTTTGAACCCAGGAGTCAACAAAGTGAATAATACCCGAGTTATTAGATGGTACATATATAGTTATTACTCAATAACTAGATCATGCTTGAACTCCCTAGTTAACTCCATGGTATGGTGGTAGAATGTAACAATTGTGGTACCACGGTGAACACTCTAACATGAAAAATTGGGTAACTACATTAGTCCCATGGGAGTAACCGCCCCAATAGCAAGGTCGCAATTCTAACATGAAAAGTTGGGTAACTACATTTCTCAGATGGGATCAACCACATCAATACCATGGCGATAACTCCAACATGAAAAGTTGGAAAACTACATTAGTCCCATGGTAGTAAGTATAATGCTACCATGGTGATAACTCTTGCCATGAAAAGTTGGATAACTAAATTAGTCACATGAGAGTGACCACATAAGCACCATGATGATAACTCTAACACGAAAATTCGAGTGACTACATCTATCCAATGTGAGTATCCACATCTACACCATGAGGATAACTTCGAACATGAAAGGCTGGATAACCACATTAGTCCCATGGGAGTAAACACATCGATACTATGGTGATAACTCTAACATGAAAAGTTGGGTAATGCATTAGTCCCATAGAGTAACCACATCAATACCATGGTGATAACTCTAACCCAGAAAGCTAGGTAACTACATTAGTACTGAGGTAGTTAGCTACCGCGGAAAGTTGGGTAACTAAAAAAGTTGAAAGTTGGGTGGTAAGTTGCATTTATAACTTGAACAATAAATAAATTCATTATTGTTATGATGGTAAAGAGTAAATTGGATCACCAGGTAACTACATGGGATCACATGGATAACTATAACATGAACAACTAGGTAACTACATGATTGTCAGTGCTGGCAAATGTAGAATGATGGTTGGGTAACTCCTAGAGCTATCATATATGGTGGTAGCTATGACCTGAAAAATAAGATAACTACCTCCATGCTATAGTGATAATTGTAACCTATACAACACGGGTTACTAGTTCATTTTCATGGTGATAACATACCCTTAGTGACGGTGTCCAGGACTAGGGGGTACCAACCTAGTTGGCTCACAGTCCATGGGCGGAGCCTACGGCCCACCATTCTCTTAAGGAAGGGCTCCAGAAGCCTTATATTTCAGTGTGATCAAGATGGACATCACCGAAGACTTGATGTACACTCCAAGATTTGCATCGGCCTGGTGGCATGTTTAAACCTATATTGGGAACCGACCATTTGTAACCCTAGAAACCCCCAGTGTCTGTATAAACCAGGAGGTTTTGTCCATAGGAGCATGATCTCAATTACTCCCACCTAGCCTTACGGTTAGAACACAACTTACAATCTCGAGGTAGATCAAGCTTGTACTCGACACACAATCATCAACACAATCAAAGCAGGACGTAGGGGACTACCTCTTCGAGAGGGCCTGAACCTAGGTAAATACTTTCTCCTTCGTCCCCTGTTACCCATAGATCCGAGTTCCACAGCTCGGGACCCCCTACACCGAGGTCTGCCAGTTTTAATACCGACACTTAGTAGATAGGTAACTATCTCAGCGTAATAGTTTTAACTATGACCTAGACATGCTAACCATAAAGATAACTATGCCATCACTATGGTGCGCATGACTTACCAAAACAACAAATCAACAAATCCAGTTGGACACACGACAACCATAAACTGGTAGCACCCAGGAAAGCTCTTCAATCCACTCGATATAGAAGTCATCTAACCAACGACAATTGCTACATAACAATACAACTAATTAGTTATGCCATGTCCAAATATAGTAGTAATGCAAGTGACAATGCAGTGAATAACAACCAATTTACGATAGGTCAACAGATGCAAGTATACTACTACGGAAAAAGGTCATTAGACGCATCCCTCGAGGACGGTTTTGATCCACAGAACTGATCTGCATGTAATAACCATAACGCAGGTGGATTTGTTTGCATCGGAGGTGGTTAATGAAACAAACCGCCTCTAAAACTCATAGATGCGGGGCCAAAAAACAAAAGTGCCTCCAAGAACTATAACCCATGGGTGGTTTTGTATTCAAACCACCTGTATCTAAAAAATAGGCCCATAATCCACCTTTCAACTGGACTCTACCCAGCACTAAACTCCATCACGCGCTTAATGCGGCCTCCCTCACGAACGGTAAATTATGACAGCAGCTTCCCAGGCTAATTTCTCTTCCCTATGATTAGTTTTTTAATAATTTAATTCAGATGTAAAAATGTGTACTTTACTTGCTTCTGCCTTCCCAGTCTAATTTCTCGACTAAGAAATTTGTCTTGTTGCTCAGTTCACATGATTTAGGTATCTACCTTACCTGCTGATTTTATTTAGCAGGTTTTGGCTTAACCATTGGCAGAAAAGACAGTGCTGGATCTGTTCGCAATAGCAATGTCCCTCTGCAGCCAGAAGCACAAGAGTTCAAGGAGCTTTGTCTGAAGTTCCCTCCATTTGTATGTTGTTATCTTTGCCTTTGATCGTTCATAAGAAATCATAAGAAAGTTCTCTGCTCAATAAACAAAATGTACATGCACATAATAATCGTTTATTAATGCTCATAAATTTCTATTTGCTGCAATGCACTTTATGTCATACATCGTCAACCATTCATTTATATCTTGAGCATATGTGTGTTCTGCATATTACAGGTACTATGGTTTTGTCTCTCAGGTACATAAGCAACCTTGTCATATAGGATTTGTTAAGCTTGCTACTACATATTCCAGCCTTGATTAGGTTCTCATGTGTAGCTGTCTTCTAGATTTGAGCCATTCACATGGTTTTTAAATACAAGCCACCAAGTTTGGTATATACACTTTCTTACACATTGCATTTCATTTACACCTGCAAGCCAGAGCAGCAGATGCACAACGTGTTAATATTTAGCCTTCCACTCTATATTATCCCAATTGTTATAGAAGTATTTGTAAATACTGCAAGTTAAGCTACTAATGTTCTTGAGTCAAACAGATGGAGAATTGCTGCCTTTGTGGACTTAGTCTTGTCTTGGTTTCGTAGACCTTCATTTTATTCTATAATAGATGAAACTTTGCTGATGTGGTGATTCTTCTTAGGAACTTACATTTTCCACTTATATACCTCTTCATGGTTTAGTTGCATCCGACAATCATCTCATGTTATGATGCATGATTTTAATGTACAGGACACGAAAACATGGTCTAGTCAATTTCCCTAGAAAAGAGAAACGTGTGAGGCACAAGATCAAATAACTCGGGTGCATGATTAGAAATCGTAAAATAAGTAATGGCTTCAGTGAGGACTTCAGTTGAACAGGTTCAGGATATAAGGCATGCACATTGAAAATAATATGCCAAACTCACTCATATATTGAGCAGGTTACCTAATCAAGGAATGCAAAGGAAATGATGTACATCTAGATGAAGGGTGCAGTTACCTTGCCCATATATTGCTGGCAAGACCCAACAATCAGCCCTATACTACGCACATAGCGGTGCCTCTTGGGCACCGATGGGGATGGCTCCGTCGGTGTTTTGTTGATCGCCTCGCCATGGGGATAGGGGTGGTGATGGAATCATCGACAACATATCTGGCTGAGCATGTGCTCCGGCAGAGGGAGTGGACAGCGCACTGTGTGGTAGAAGATAGCGGCAGCTCGCCTAGGTTGCAGAGTAAGATGATGGCAGTAACTCATGATGGGTGGAAAGCGGGCCGGGGGCAGACAGCCACGTGTGGAATGGAAGGCTGTAGCAGGCAACAGTGCCACCGATGACTGAGATGCACGGTGAAGGATTGAAAGAAGCGGGGAGACAAAATAAAAAAGTGAGCGTACACCAAGATGCTCACGCATTCTCGAAATAAGCCAGCTACCGACCTCCCTGAAGTTTGAGTTTCCTCTGTAAACTTTTTCTTTCTTTTGTCAATATATCGAGCATTGGAACAAATACGAGAATAAAACAACTGACCATTTATAAAATTAAATTCTTTAATAAAATTTCTTGTGCCGGACAAATTTATCATAAGTAGGTTTTGGAGCTGGATGCAAAGGCCGAGAATTATCTGAGTGCATACCTTCTTCAGACTATGCAGCAGATGGGTTTTAAACTGCAGAACTCCATGCTCTCTTGAGTCTGGATCCATCTTGTGCGCCTTCTTGTAAGCAGTAAGCCGGCCTTGTTCAGCATGCACGATTATTTATAACTAGACAAGTCAGGTGGAAACAGAGGCACAAATAGGGAGCTAAATGAACAAAAAATTAGTACCATGAAAGCCATGGTCATTCGCCGAACCGGAGAATATGGAGCCACATGGTAAACTAAATTGAGTTTTTATATGACAAGATCGATATACATAGGCAAAAATTATCTAACCATATATCTAATATTTTTTTCTTAATTTTCCTTGTGTTACTGTCATAATTTGGTTTCTATTAATTATAACTCATCTTACGCATATGCTTATTTAGTAAACATCATCTTAGAGAAGAAGAAAAGTTGTATGGTTGAGCTTAGATTACTATTAGCTTCTTGGTTTGTGTGTAGCCAGGTGAAAGTGGAGATAGAAGCAGCGTGAGTAGCATTCAGTAAGTAGTACGCAGGTGCAAAGTAATTAATGGACTGACAGAGGTATGCGACGCGCGGGTTCTCCTCCTCTATCTCTTTGGCCGCTTGGAGAATAGGAAAGATAGGCGCGAGGGAGGCTGGCATGAGCTCGCCCTTTCTGTCCTCACTGTCCTCAAAGTTAGGTGTCGCAATCATGTCATATAGGACGGATGCAATCTGATAGTATCGAGCCATCTCGCCCCTATATGTCATAAATAAAGGAAAGATGCATAAGCTTACGGATGTCCTATTTATATACAAATGGATGGTTAATGCAATGCAATGGTCATGCTTACGGGTTTCTCTTGGGTAAATCGTTCTCAAGAAGATATTTTCTGCAATATTCCTCATACAACCTCTTAATCTCTTCTGCATCATTTGACGCGAGCCTCCGCTGTGTCTCTTTTTCATCCTATAAAATAACAAAGATCAAAGATGTGGAGGCACATGTATTAGTACTTTCAAGACCAGCTGGAGAATTACAAACAACCCAGAATGGCTCTATTAAGATTTATATTTATTGTTTCTACATCAAAGCACTTTGTTGTAGATTCTTTGTTTTCAAAAGGACAAATTATATGACCCCTCGCTCAACAAAATTTCGCACGAACTAAGATAGACTAATGGTTTCAGGATGCTATTCCAAGTTACTGGAAGCATTATTTTTTCGAGTAGTAGGACAAGCCGTTACCAGTAACTAGATGCATGGAAGAACAGCCCCAACCGGTACCTGCCTTGGCACCAGTGTTAAAATCACTAGTTCTGAGTCCTCTGGCTAGATGGCAAATGTTATTGCACGTGCATTAGATAGACAAAGGCAACAGCGGCACACTGGTGTTCAGACCCTTCCCCAGGCATAGCCATAACATTAAGGCTAACACGTTTTAGCAAAAGGACACGACTACACAACAGTAGCTTTTTAGATAGCTTAACCACATAATGTCGCCCCAACCGCTGACTCCACTAACGACTGTATGGACTTTAAAGCGAGCCACCTAGCGCCTGCCAAGTGCATGTGAGCTAGCAGCGATAAATATTTTCTCAAAAGATTACGTGTGAGCCATTATGTGTGGCGGGTGCGACCTGGCACCCGTCACGGCTACCTTGGAGAAACAGCACTGGCGGGTAACTAAACGGGCCGCCACTGCTGAAGTGACAGCAGTGACGGGCATTTCCCTGTACCCGCCACAGATGAACTCCCTTGAAGGTCCGCGCTTGGTGGAAAACACTTGCGGCAGGCAGCACGGCGTGCCCGCCACTGTTCTGTCAGGTAGCTGTGGCGCACATACCGTATCGCCCGCTACATGTATCTTACGGCCACTCGCACCTGAGTAGTTCAAAAATTCTAAATATCTTCTATGGCGGGCAATAGTTGCCGCCCGCCACATGTATCGCCCCCACATAAAATCCTCAGCTACGGCAACACTAAGTCAAATCGGCTGCTATTCTATCCCCTCTCCGGCGTTCCGCCACTTCATCCCGTGTGGTGCGTCTTCTCCCGCCGTCGTCTCTTCCCATCGCCGAGCCCGTCTGCACGCTCTCCCGCCGGTATGTCCGAATCTCACTCTCCGCCTTCTTTGCCACTAGGGTCAGGGCTAGGGCGCTGCCGCCACCGCCGCTAGGTCTATGGGTAGGGAGCGGCCGCCGCGACCACTGCTAGGGCTATGGTTAGGGTGCAGCCGCCGCTGCACCGCCACGGGGTAAGATTAGGGCGCCGGCCTCCGCCAGTAGGGTTATGTCACCGCCTTTCGGCTCTTCAAGTATGTCGCCGCCGGTAGTTCTTAACAAGTTATGTAGGTTCTCATGTATATATACTTCATCTTATTATAGTACCTTGATGTATCATGAGTTGAGAAAATAGAAATAAAAAAAGAAAAAAGTGGCCTGAGAACTTTCGTTAAGAAAAGAAAGCTTAAATATGACAAGTACATTTGCTAAGTAAGCTGGACATGTTATACATTATTTTTAAGGATCCAAAAATGACTGCCAACGTTTTGGCGAAACATTGATTAATTTCCATTTTGCCAAAAAATTTAGCAAAGGTCATGCCGAATTTTTCCATTCATTTTCACCCTTTTTTAATAATAATAAGTGCATCATATGATTAATACGGATCATGGTGCTTCTAACATGCCAAATATGCAAAAGTAGTTCTGCTGACAGCTTGGAAACTGCAAAAGGAATGCGGGAGTTTTTTGAATGAGGGGTTCAAAAAATTAGTGGAAACTGTCTTTAACTTCAGAATACAATTATAACCATTTTGCAGTCATTTAATGTCATTACCACTAATTTGGTTGGCATTTTACTTTACTTTTTATAGTGTATCCCATGCAACGTACGTGTGAAATACAACAATGCAATGGGTGATACTTTGCTCGTCAAGGATGATAAGGGGTGGTCATTTCAAGATGAAGTGAATTAAGGAAAGCAAATAACTATCATCTGCAGTGATGGGTGGATGAAGATCATTTCAAAAAATAAGTTGAATGGGGGAGAGTTTGTAGCATTTAACTTGCAAGGGTGGGCCAACAGGTTAAGGATTATCTATTTCTGCAACCAAGATGATGGGGATGGTGAAGATGATGAGAATAGTGAGGGTGGTGACGATGATGAGGATAGTTATGATGATGAGGATGATGATGATAGTCATGATGAGGAGGATATCGGTGATGATGAGGATGACAGCCAAGAAGATGAAGATAGTCATGATGATGAGCTTATCCATGACGTTGATGATGACCAAGAGAACAAGGATAGTCAGGATGATTACGATGATGTTCCATTCAATTCTCCAATTTTTTATCAACGAATGAAGAAGCTTACGCACAATGAGAGGAACAATCTCTTGGCCATCCTACCACCAACTAAGAACTACATTGGTGTGCCCCTTGTGCACAATTTAACCAAGACAAACATCATGAAACATGTCATGGTAAGTTCTGTATTACTTCCTCTCTTTTTTGTTCATGTAACACTAACATTCTGAGATGTCTAACATTGTGTGATGTTTCTATTTCTAATCACGGTGATCTTAGAAATTACCCCTGAAGATGGTTTCCGGCCTGAACATCCCTGTTGTCGGCTCTGCAGGAGTATGCCTTGAAGCAGGGGCTGTCACCACCTCCAAGTACAAGACCCAAACTGATGGACACATATCCTTCCATGAGGTCGGCTAGGGGGAGTTTCTGACGGGATAGAGACTAATGGTTGAGATACCAGTGGCAATCACGCTAAAGAAAAGCCGCCAGAACAAGTGGCAGATGATGGTTGTCGTTGACCTCATTACAAATAAGTGGCAAATATGAACATTTGTAAGCTCATGATGGATGTGGTACTATGATGTTAGTGTATTAAGTGGAACAAATGTGAACCTTTGTCATTTGTTCTTATAATGGGATTATGCCTAGTTCAGTTAATGCTATATACTATATAATTTTGTTAGTTTACTCTTTATAATCATGTGTACAAATTCCAGCACAGTAAATTCATGGGAACAAAAATCTATATCAATGGCCAACGCTATATGCTGCCTGCCACAACTACATTACACTGCATTGGCGGGCGGCGAGGCGTGGCCGTCACTGTAGAGATTCTACTAGTGGGGGCGAGCCCCCGCCACTGATGCCATTATAGCTGTGGTGGTAGGTCACTGAAAGGCGCCCCAGAGAGCCTTGCCCGCCATTGTTGGGCTTTTCCCAAGCCGCCACTGCTAGGCATTCCTGTAGTAGTGTGGTAAAGAGTAACTAGGATCATAGGGTAACTAAGTCGGTGTCACAGTTATAGCTATAACAAGAATAACTAGGTAACTACATGAGTGCCATTGGGGTAACAGTAGAATGAGGCTTGGGTAACTACTAGTATTATCATAGATTGTGCTAGCTATAATCTGGACAACTTGATAACTATATTAATGCTATGGTGGTAATTGTAACCTATAGAAGTTGGTTCTTCGTTGTCGCGGTGATAACTATATCCTTAGTCAATAGGTAACTAACTACCTCGACATATTTGCATAAACTATATCCTACAGATACTATGACAAGGATAACTATTCCTTCATCGTGGTGTTAACTAATTACCAAACAATGACTCAACCAATCTTGTTGGACACAGGGGGACCATAAATTAGTAGCATAGAAGAAAGCTCTTCAATCCATTCAACATAGAAATCATCTAAGCAACAAAAATTGCTTCGCTACCCATCAACATATCTAATGCAAGTTTCAAGGCAGTGGAATTAACCAGATATTTATGTTAGGTTAGCAGATGCAAGTACCAAGTCACTAGTACAGAACCAGGCATTAGGCCCCTCCCAATGCTCCACCTTGTACATGTGCTAAGGTTGCCAACTAAGAAAAAATATGATGTGGCATGCTAGCTAAGAAGAGAGAGAGAGAGTACTATGGTGACCTCAGGAAGAAACGGTGCTAAGCACAAGTACCGAGGTGGAAGCACAATTCCGAGTCTACATCTAATTAAATGCATGAAGCTTAGCATCCAAAAGCATAGCACCTATGCATTGGGGCCTTGAGTTGCTAAGGGATTTAATATCCTTAGCACCTTATCTAAGCAACTTTGCCTTGGAAGAGGTCTTAGAGACACCCCTCAGAGACAGTTTTGACCCAAGGTACAGAACCGCCTACAATAACCCTAGCGCATGTGATTTGTTTTCCATTGGAGGTGGTTAATCAAACAAAGCCACCTCTAAAAATCACTAAGTCGGGGAAAAAAATGCCTCCAAGAGCCATAGCCCATGGGTTGTTTTGTATTTGAAAGCTCCCCCTCCTAATATTAGACCAATAAGAGCAACTACTACTAGAATGGTGAAATTTGAACCCTATATCGACAGCAACCGGTCACCCCTCATTTCTCAGCTTCTGCAGCGATCCCCCTCACATCACACCTCAACCCCCCCCCCCCCCAGCCCAATCAATATTACCCATGCGACATGTAGATACTTGGGCACCTAACTTCGTAGCCGTTAGATGGTCAAATGATGTATGACGCTGGTGTTGATTGAGGTATTAGTTGATAAATCCATTAATGTGATTTTATATGACATTAATCAATAGGTATGGTAAGCATACGTGCATGCATCGCAACTATTTACGATTAAATAAATCCATAGTCCTAAATCCATTATATATTCGAATTTCAAAGTATGAAAATGTACTTAGGTATGTCAATAATACCTAATAAATAGTACTTCCTCCGATTCAAAATAAGTGTCGTAGTTTTGAACTAATCTTAGTTCAACCTTAGATTAGTTCAAAACTACGACACTTATTGTGGATCGGAGGGGGTACATGTTATTGACCTATTAATATTTAAACCATAATTCATGGCAAAATATTTTGTTTTCACAAACACAACAATATAATTTAGCTATTCTATTCCTCAAGTAAAATACCTTAGTACATCTTTCTCAGGTATATACACATAAATTTTACTTCAGGGTATGTCATGTCGGGATATGTGCATATAAATATTACATTGGAGTACATGCACATAAATTTCACATCGGGATATGTACATTTATCGGTACGTATGCACATATTTCAAGTCAGGGTTTGTATATTTCTGGGTATATGCAAATAATTTCCCATCGGGTTATGAATTTTTTTCGTATATGCATATTTTAGGGAATTTGCCTATACACTTACAAATATATTGGTTATTGTCAAATTTGGCATATTTGTAACTATCTTCGTTTGCGGGTACTTGACTATGTCACACTCATAGCTATATAATTTTCTTACAAAACTGGGTATATGGTTTTTGAAATGTGATATATTGTTATGTCACCTTTGATGGGTATGTCACATTTGTATAATTTTGGAAAATATATTTGTGGGCATTCAGTACCTTGGAAATACGACAATTGATGGTCGATTTTAACCATCTTACAAAAAACATACAATAATACGTCATCCACATAACAATGCTCATGTATTTATGCTGAGAGGCATGAGATTGAAATTATCCTATGGAAGAATGCGCACATGGATGATATAACATGCATATTTTTGGAAATTAATCAACTGAAAATTAGAAAATGGCGTGATACGTGTTTGGTAAGAAATGAATTGTCATGGAGGGTATAGTGCATACATATAAATTTTGGAAAGTGATCTAATTAGTGACATTGCTTAAACTAATGGGTTGGAAGAAAAAAATGTGGATGGGAAAGAAAAATCCTACGGTCCTATCATTTGTATGTGTGTGTGTGGGCGTGCTCGTGTGCGTGGCCAAGGATGAGGATGCCGCACTTCACCATTTTCTCTTCCGTGCCTTCCCCTTGGGGTCTCCAGAGGGCTAGTAGTACTCTTCCCTCATCGTAGGCGTCAATAACCGAAGGGGAGTCATCGTTGTTGTTTGTCATACCGCTGTCAAATGACAATGTGAAGATGATCCCGGTCAAAAGTTCTGCGACTCGGTCCTACTCCTACAAGAGGTGGGTGGCCCTAGCTGTGCCGGCCGCCTTCTCCAACGCGACGCGCTCAGATTCTCCGATGTCGAGTCGGAGCGCTTTGGCGTTTTTGCACGGAATTGCCTCACGTCGAGCTTCGCCGAAGCCAGCAGTCGTGAGATGATTTTGCGAGGAGGCCATCCATCCGGTCTTCCGGCGGCGCCTCACAACCACCTCGTGAGGAACCATCCTCCGCCGCCCTCTTCGCATCCCGCTGCATTTCACAATCTGTGGACTGCGCCACCTATTCGGGCATCGTCCTCTACATGCTAAGGGCTCGGGCACGAGGCCACAAGGCCGTCGGGAAAGAGTTGGTTCTGAAGGCGACGGCTCTAGACTGGTGGAGACTGTGATGGAGCAGCACGATTGGCCACATTGCGTCTCCGACCCACATGGGGCAGCTCGAAGCTCAAGATTTCGCTCATGTCCATTTGTTACCGTTCGAGCGCGACACGTAGCATGAGGTCCTCGTCATCGAATTCTTGTGCAACACGGCATCTGCGTTGCTGTCTAAGGGGTCCGTCCTTCTGCCAGAGCCGGTCGTTGAGAGTGGATGGGATGGGAAGCAGAGGGGTGGGGAGGATACAAGAAGGGGAGGGTACAGGCAGTGGTCCATAGTGGGAAGTGTGAGAGTGTGAACTAGGATTGTGTCCAAGGGTCCGACCTGGCAGCCGCGTTTGGGTGTGTATGCCCCCTCCCCCCCCCAACAGTGACCGGGTACTAAATAAGTGAAGAATTAAAATCATATGAATGCTAGTGTTGATATATTTAAGAATGCATTTTATACACATGTGCCACTATTCCTTTCTTAGCAAAGAGAACATGATTGAAAAAAACAAATAGTATATTTGACTGTTAAAAAATTAAATACACGGAATTGGAAATATCAGATTTTTTAACTGGCCAATGTGAGATCGTGGAATGATGACTTCATCATTTATTTTATCATTTATTGACGGGTGTTCTAAGAGACGAAGATGGTCTGGCCCTAATCATGTAGTTCCACTGCTTTAAGCATAAGTCTTTATTTGTCTAGAGAAAAGTATCAATTTATTGATGATGACTGAGTGGTAATTCCAAGTTGCACAATCCATGCTTTAATTTGCTTTGTTTGTTGGCTTTCACTTCCTTCTAAGTACATAGTGAGGGTCATGCTATTATGCTTTGTGATAGTACTTACTTTAGCATATAGTCCTTAAAGCTGTAGAAACCAAGATATGTTCCCTTATTATAGTACTCAAAAACACCTAGAACAAGATGATGCCCCGTGCGTTACCATGGGAACCGTGTTAAAATAAATGCGCCTGTTAGTGCTTATAAACAACTAAAACAAATTAAAATACAACTGTAAGAGTGCTTTCAATTTACATTCAAAACACATACAACGAGAAATCATTTTGAATTGATGATAAGGTCACACCATCTTTTAACAAAAACGTGGATCATTAACTGTATAATTTTGCTCCAAGTGTCCAACAAATATGTAGTTCGTGTCGACACAAATTTAATGCAATTTTTTTAATTGTGACTAACATACATGACATGATTCCATGAAAAAATACATGCATGATTTAATGAGGTGGCATGTTTTGCATGGATAGATTAACGCAAAATATGTAAATTATTAGTACATGCATGCATTCTAATGTCACATGATTTTAATCGGATGGCTAGATATAATTAAGGTGACATTGAAGCATGCATGTTGAGAAAAATCTAGTAGTGGGGGATTGCTATTTAGATATAGTAGATCATTTGTTATCTTGCTTATTTGACATGTTCAAATATGCCAAAAGATGAAATTAGTGAAAACTTGGTGCGCTTTTTGTGCATGTTTAGTCATATGAAATTATCAAATTGAATTTCTAGATAAATGGCACATCTGACATCAGCATTTATCTACTTCTGGTTCATGATGTCATGTGAAATGTTTGATATAATTCGGTGCTGCTAAATTGTTGATATCACGCTATTTGTATTTTTGCATGCCTGACTACCAAAAATTTAGATGTTATCGATCGTGAGTGTTAGAGTTCCAACAATCAGTATCTGAGTGAAGTTCAAGATTTGAAGCCGCGCTTGCTCCGGGGTGATGACCCTACTGGCGCCTTGGGGCAAGGGATATAATCGCTGGGTGGTGCAGTGACGAGGAGAGTGGACAATAGTCGTTCGTGTAGCAATGCACGAGGAGGATCGGATGATGGAGCGACAAGGAGGAAGTCTGCAACTTGTCGTTGGGAAGGTGGCAGAAGAGGTAGTTGATGGGAGTGATAGTGCGATGGACCGGTGTTGGTAGCCTGGAACTCATCAATATCATCGTCTGTGGGAGTGCGAATTAGCTCGTCTCAGTCTTCTTTGTGTTTGTGAGTTGTCATCGTGTCCATGTGCTTGTCTCTGTGCAGGGTGTTTTGTGGGTCATGCCAATGTCTTCAAGGGTACTGATGGTGATGGCTCCATTGGTGATCAGGCGACGGCCTCGCCATGAGGAGAGCGGTGGCGATGGTGTCATCGATGATGTATCGGGCTGAGGAGGCCCTCTTGAGGAGGGAGTGGCCGGCGCACCATGCGGTAGGTGATAGTGCCAGCACGCCTAGGTTGCATAGTAAGATGATGGTAGTGACTCATCATGAGTGGAAAGGGGGCCAGGGGTGGACATCTACGTATGGTAAAGAAGGCCGTAGCCGGTAGCAGCGCCGCAGACGACTGAGGATGCACCACGAAGGAGGAGAAGGGGGAGACGTGGTGTTTGGGAGAGAAGACTCGAAGTGAGCTTACCGGGTGACGCACAGGCGTTCTCGAAATAATCCAGCTACCAACCACCTTGAAGTTAGATTTTCCTATATAGACTCTTTTTTTTTGTCAATGTATTGAGCAGTGGAACAAATACTACTCCCTCCGTTCCGATTTACTAGTCGTGGTTGAACTGAGACCACGACGAGTAAATCAGAACGGAGGGAGTAGAACAAAAGCACTGACAGTTTATAAAAGGATATTCATTAATAGAATTACTTGTGCCGGACAAATTAATCATAAGTAGGCTTTATAGCTGGATGCAAAAGCCGAGAATTATATGTACGCATACCTTATTCAGCCTATGCAACAGATGGGTTTTAAACTGCAGAACTCCACGCTTTCTTGAGTTTGGATCCATCTTGTGCGCCTTCTCGTATGCACTAGACCGGCCTTGTTGAGGACCCACCAGTAATAATACTTGAAAAAGTCAGGTGGAAACAGAAGAGCCAATATGGAGCTACGTGAACAAAATTTAGTAGCATGAAAGCCACAGATACAACCACAGATGCTAAACTAAATTAAGTTTATTATATATGACACGATCGACATAATTAGGAAAATTTATCTAAACCTTATGGAGTCAATACTATTTTCTTAATTTGCCTATTGTTGATGCAGTAATTTGCTTTGTACTAATAATAACTCATCTTAGGCACAAGTTTACTGGATAAACTTCATCTTATAGACAAGATAAAGCTGTATCCTAGTCAGAAAGTTGATAAAGAAAGGATCATGTTGGTTTGAGTAATAATAAGTCTAAGCATAGATTATTATTGCCTAGCTAGTTGGTGTGTAGCCAGGTGCGAAGTGTCGAGATAGGAGCAGCCTTTCAGTAAGCGGTACGGAAGTACAAAGTAAGTAATATACTGACATAGGTATGCGACGCGCGGGTTCTCCTCCTCGATCTCTATGGCCGCACGGAGAATGGGGACGATGGGCGCGAGGGAGTCTGGCACGAGCTCACTCTCCTCGTCCTCGATTGAGGATCCCTCCTCGGAGTATGGCTGTAATTCTGCCGGCGGCGGCCTCGACGTGGACGGCAGGTCGCCGCCGCTCGACATGGACATGCTGTCTGGTTGTGATGGTGATCGAGCAGAGAGAATGCAGCGAGGGCGACGAAGAAGGGAAGGGACGGAAGTAGAGGGGGGCAACTCGTCGTCTTAAAGAGTCGAGTGGAAGTGCAATGTGGAGGGAGCGGCCTCTCCTGCCCGTTTACTGCTTTCCCGATGAAGTGTGTATGATTGTGGAGTTCTCTTTTCCCGTTTGCTGCTTTGGCTTTCGGGAGGGCCCTGCAGCTGCTTCCCTTTTCTTTTGGATTTGAATTGCCGACGAGGGAAGCAAGGAATTGGAACTGAACATGGAGGCGACAAGGGGCGGTGACGCGCGGGGCCTGGTCCTGGCTTTTTTGTCATTCCCTTCTATTCTTTAATCGGGGTTTGCTCTGCTATTCCAAAACAACTAAAATGTCGGTCATCTTAAGGGCTGGGACGTGGGACGCGTTGGTGGGTGGATCTTTTCAAAAGACTTCTATGCCAAATATTTACTTCTCTAATTTTCTGCAGCAAGACTAATGTTGCGCAAACCACTTCTTCTCTAATTTTCTGCAACAATTTTTTTTTTCAACAGTTGCAACCACATATACATCCTATCTAATTTTGTGCAGCAAGACCCATCTTGCAAAAAATGCAACATCTCCAGCCGTGTCGCCCACTGGCGCAGCCGTTGTTCACTTCCACCTTTCTGCAACAACAGCATTGTTGCAGCGATAAGATCAGCAAGAGTGACGTGGTCCAGTAGGCCACATGTCAAACAAGGGACGCGGCGGAAGCACCGCTGGAGATTGGTCGACTAATTAGAATCATTTCCCTATCTATAGGATGTGCCCAAAAACAACGGCCATGCGCCAAAAAAGTAATTTATTTAGGGGAAATACACAGGAGCACCCTCGTGCTCCATCCCCAGATATGAATTTTAAATTTAAAGTACCAGGAAAATTTAAAAAATGTATCAGTGGTGAAGAAAATAGAGTCTTTTTTTGACGCGGAAGAAAATAGAGTCTGACCTACATCCATTCAAGAAGTTTTTCTTTTCTGTATATAGGAATTTTTTGGCACTTTTGCCACCAATACATTTCCCAGTATTTTTTACAAAATTTCAGACGGAGATAGATTGGGTGCCTAGGTTTGATATCTCAAAGTCCCAGTTATCTCAAAATAATTTGTATTTTTTGAACATAATGTTCATATAGGGGGGTGGAGCACCTCTTCCATTTATTTAGGTCATTTAAGGCTAAAAATTCAGCTTCACCAGATTCTTTGTCTCAATTTGGTGCAAACGAAGTTTGGAACTGTCCCAAATTTTTTCTACAACGGTTGTATATTTGCATTGCCTCTTCCGGCTGCAGAAAAAATGAAATGTTGCTCCTCGAACTCCAACCGCCTAACGAAAACATCGCAATCCACAGAAACCATGAACTACTATGCCACACTGCCAGTCGGTTCCACAACGATTTCCGGTCACCCTCAAGTCGCACCCCTGCCGTTAGTCCCCAAACCTGGCAACCTTCATCGCTAACAAAAGCTTAACCACGAATTCCGGCTTCCAGCTACCCCGATTCAATTGTGGCTTCCTCCCCCGAGGTTCTTGTCTGCCCCCCCCCCCCCCCCCCTGAAATAGGCCCCCACATCGTAACCCAGAATGTGGCATTGCCAGCCAGGCCACTTCAAAGTGGAGATCCGCAAGCCAATACAGGTAAAGTATTGGCTTAGCACATTCGAAACAGTGGAGTTGGCGGCGCATGCGTATGACATCACAGTGCCCCGGTACTTCCACCGATGTCGTGTGCTGCCCAGTTTCTCCAAGGAGGACGACCACACAGATTTTTTGGCCCCTCCCTTTAGAATTGTATACCGTGAAGTGCAAAATTCACACCATCGGGCTAAGGCGTGACGCATTGCCGAGGCCAATGATGCGCAATTAGATGCAAATCTCATCGGGGCCAATCCGGAGATAAGCATGCAGAACATTTATTCTTCACCGAGAAGGTGGCGGCTCGCTTGGTTGGATCACATGATTTCTACTTAGGTCAATGAGCTAGTCGAGAAGATTGAGATGGAACTCACTGATGTAGTGACTAGGGGAAGCAAGGTTAGTTTGCCAAAGTTAATAAAGATCAGTTACTGCGGTCATTTTGGAACAAAATGGGTAATTGGCACCTTCATGATCTCAACAAAAGGATATGGAGCTCTTTCTTAGAAAAATGCATATGGGAAGTGTATGCTTCGCTCTGGTTGCTCTCTGCGAGTTGGTTGAATTGATGGGGGTATATAAAGGTAACACAAAAAATCCACCATTACACACGTTTGTTCACACTTCGGTGGGATCGGGTGAAACTACTATGTGAGACAGACCTATTCAAAACTTTGAACTTCAGACTTTTCGATGAGACCGGATGAAACCTCTCGACGAGACCAAATCAAATTAACCTAATTTGTGGACTTTCAACAGGGACAAAAAGAGTCCCACCCCCTCCCCCCCCCCCAAATTATGTGTAGGTGGACCTACGACTAGAACAAAAAATGGGTCTGGGCCTAGGTGCATATTGAGGGTGGACTTCCAACTAAGGCAAAAAAGGCAGGCCCTCCAATTGCATGTTGGGGGGGGGGGGGGGTTGAGACAAAAAGTAGCTCGCCAACCCATCAGTTTCTTGTCGAGGGAGCAATTCCACATCTTTGGTTGACTAGCAATAGTTCCATATCACTACTGCAGGAATGCCTAAGTGGCGGGAACAAAAAGGCCAGTAGTGGGGGGCCTAGGGCCAGCAGTGGCGGGCCAAGGTGCCTCCCACCACTGCTAGTACCCCATCAGTGGCGGGCGAGCACCCACCACCGGTAGAGCACATCCAGCGGTAGGCATGTCCACCCGCCCAGCACAGCTAGATGATGTAGTTATGGCGGTCAAATTCCGCCGCCCGCCGCAGCTAGATCCATCATGACTAAAAATACAAGCAACAACAAGAATTTACATATTCGATCATATGCATTATGATGTATCATAGTTTAGTAGCACATTTTATTATAGTCAATAAACAACCTAACAAGAAGTTGCCCAATTACATATAGCAAATTCTATAGGAATTATGGAGAGGACATTATGGAAACCGCATTACTGCGTTCATAGAAATAGAGAAAGTACATTCAAGCATTGATCATGGAAAGCACATGATGGCACTGCACAAATAGTTGACAAACAAAAGTTCATCTCCATCATAACAACTTGCAATTAAGCTCAGCTCGGTGAAGAGTTGTCCTCATCTCCGATCATCTTCTCGACCTCGGCTAGGGCGGACTTGGCAGTTCAAAAACTCTCTCAATAGCCTCAACGGCTCCTCGCGCACTCTCTGCAGCAGCTTTGCGGCTTCTAGTGGCTGCCCTCGCAAGATCGGGAGATCCTTCAGCGATCTTGGTGTATTGTAGAGCCTTCTAGTATCTACTAGGGTCCTGTCTGCATAGGTGAGCCCGAACACAGAGTACCCAACCAGCCTCAAGATGGTGTAGAGGGTTGTTGAAGTCGTAAAGAGGCATGTCAGCTCCTCCATCTAAATTGCAAAAGTTGACAGTTAGATCAACCACATTTATACGAAAGCAACTATATAAGAAGATAATTAAAACTGTCTACGGCAACCCTGGATGACTTTTCTTCGGGTGGGCATTTCTCACTCTTAAGGGGTTGTACATATGTTGGGCACTCCATGACTGGTACTTCTAATGTCCGTGATGGTCGTTCTTCACCTTCTCCTTCTTTACCAACATACCAGAGGAGGAGGAGCCCAGAACAACCCGAAGAGGACGGCAGTCCCGGCGGGGGCGGGGAAGAGGACGACGTGGCCGACGGGGGTGGCAAAAAGGACGATGGGGCCGACGAGGCCGGCAAACAGTACGATGAGGTAGAGGCGACGACGGCGCCGAGAGTGAGATCCATGGGGTAGTTAGGGTGAGAGAAAGTGAGTGAAATGAGGGGGGCGATAGGGGTGCGCGTGGGTTGATAAACTGTGTTTTTGCTGCGACGGGCGGCAACGACAAAGTGCCACAACTATTTTCTGACAGAAGTGGACATCTGGGAGGGATAACTTGTGGCGGTTGCTTCGACCCACCCGCCACTGCTACTCACCTACCTGTGGCGGGCCCTAGGATGCGCCCGTCACTTGAATTACGCTCACAAGTCCCCAACAGGTGAACATACCTGTGGCGGGTTACTTTCTGTGCCCGCCATAGTTAAACTATTGGCTGTGGTGGGCACGTTGTGGCACCCGCCACTGCCTGTTTTGGAAAATAGTTGTGGCAGGTACCCCCGCCACGCCCGCCACTCATTTGGGTTCATCTATAAGCCCTTTTGCTAGTAGTGTATCTAGGGTGGACTAGCAATGGGAAAAAAGGCGGGCGCATTTGCATGTTGGAGATTGACTTGCAACTTGGACAAGATGTGTGGAGCACCTAGTTGCATGTCAAGTGTTGCATATCGAGGGTAGACATGCAACTGGAACACAAAAGGAGATCCAGTTGCATGTGAGGGGTGTGGAGTTGCAAATAGGAAAAGAAGTCACTGAATGAAAATAAAAAAATGAGAAAAAGGGGCAAAAGGGATAAATATGAGCTGAGGTCACTGATCACATCATCATTGACTGCCATCTTTGTCACGAGGAGAAAGATCGAACCCCCCAGTCGACTCCCAACTTCCTGCTTGCGTCGGCTCTAGTCCAAGACAATGAGGAATGGTAGAGAGACAGTAGCGAATGAAACAGAGGGGCAGGGACCAGGGTTTTTTTTTTGAGTAACGGGACCAGGTCATATCAACTATCATCAACTTATACAATGCAGGCAAAAAAAAGGCCGCCAGACTCGCGCCAAAGAAATGCCCAGCAAAAGATGTACTCATGAATGGTTAATAAGTGGACACTGGACATACGGCTAGACATCGGACGCCTGTGCCGAAACAACCATCGATCAAGATTTGCACATAACTTAAAGTTAACAGGTTGAATGGTCAGAAACTTAGATGAGACATTGCTAAATCTATTTAAAAATTTAATGAAGTTAAAACAAAAAAAATAGAGAAGGAAAAAGAAATGAGATAAGAGAAAAATAAAAAATCTTAAATTTAATAAATAAATGAAAAATGAAATAAGAAAAATGAAAACAGAAACAACAATAGGAAAGACAGGAAAAAACATGCAGCCATCCAACAGATTTTCTTTCATATACGACACAAGCAAGTCCATATTGCACAGACAAGTGCCTTACGTCCTCCCATCCTCATGCATCGCTTTGAAAAAACAAAATACAGCTCACAAGCGCACAAATTTCGCCTAGGGAAAACAAGAAACGCAGACAACCGAGAAACAAACGCAGCTGCGTTGGACGAAGTACGTGTACAAGCTACAGTTGCGCGACTGAAAAAAAAAATGCTACAGTTGCACGATCTTGCAACAAGTTTAATGCTGTGATCGTGAAGTTGCATAGTAGTTAAATCACATCTAGCAATTTCTTTATTTAATTACCTGATACCTCTCCATGTCGTCGGCAGCGAAATAACATTGAGCAGGCAGCGACATATTTCAAACCATTGGGTCTAGATCTGACAACAATATCTACATATGCCAAAGATGTGGCGGACCTCCCATATACTCCGTAGCTACACCAATATTGTACTTGCCGTGCACGAGCCTTGAGATTTGTGCTCAGGACAGGAGATTGTCGGAGTCTGCACATCGATTCGATTAAAGCTTAAAGTTTATGTTGAATGACTGGCGACTGCTGTGCTCTCCACTAGACCGTAGGAGAATCTCTCCCTTTTTCTTTTTCTTTCTCTTTCCCTTTGTCCCTCAAAAGCAATCTCTATTATGCCCTTTGTTTTTCTTTCTCTTTGTCCTCGAAAGCATTGTTGGAACTAATCTTGTTATTAGTGTTAGGCATTTAAGATTAGGTCATGTTTAGTTTGTTCTATGGTGTAATAGTCAAGTAGAGTTTCATTACATTAGTAGAAAACAGGGCTTTGGTCCAGGTCTGGCCAGCCCATTAGTCCCGCTTCAGTCATGAACCGGGACTCATGGGGGCAACGCTCCCGGTTCGTGCGCCCAGGGGGCCGGCCGGGCCTCGTGGGGCATTGGTCCCGGTTCGTCTGGACGCTTTGGTCCCGGTTCCAGACATGAACCGGGACAAATGGGCATCGCTCCTGGCCCACATTTGGACTTTGGTCCCGGTACCAGCCACGAACTGGAACAAATGAGGTGCCTATATATATCCCTCGCCCGCGGGCAGAGCACTCCACTGCTCTATTTTTCTGGCTGGTGAGGGGAGAGATTTGTGGTGCTCTAGCTCACCTCCTATGCACATGAGGTGTTCGATGAAATGCCCGAGCCACACTACTTAAGCTTTCTCCTCTCCAAGCTCGACCTCCAAACTCCATTTTTCTCAAGATTTGTGTAGGTTTATCGGTCCTTCACGTCATGTCCCCGTCTTCATCGCCGTCGATCGCCCGCGCCGATCTCGTCGCCGGCACCACCGTGGTGAGCCTTTTGTTCTTATCTTCTTTCTAAATGGAAAAAATTCTTACTTGTATGATTAGATAGATACTTGTCTAATTTTCTGACTTTTATTATTGCTTGTTATTATATAGTGCAATGGTTTTGGTATCCAACCCCATCGGCCCTCGTCCTGTCTATGATTCGGATGTGGTATATATTATCTTTTATTACTATTTGGTTCATTTATTGTTTATGACAATTATGCCGACCGACGTGACATAGATTTTATTTATCTAGGAGGTATGTGAACCGGAAATTCCAACCGACCCTATTATCGAGAAGTTAAATTTAGTTGAAGAAGAAAACAATTACTTGAAGGAAAAATAAAGAAATTGAGGAGGAGAAGATGATATTGGAGTTGCATGTTGCGGATGTCGTCGTTGATCACAAGATCAAGATGGATGCAATGCGCTTGAAGATTAGAAAGTTTAGAAAATATGCCATTCATACCAAGGCTTGGTATCATTATGTCGTTGGATTAATTGTTACCTTGGTTGCGATTATGATCGCATTTGTTGTTGCATTGAAATGTTTTACATAGTTTCAGTGTATGGTTTAATTAGATGCTCTCGAGAGCTATATGTTGTTCAATGAGAATTATGTGTGTACTTTGGTTTTAATGCGATGATGGACCTTTATTAATTTGGTCACTTATCTATCCATGATGTTCTATAATAGTTTTTGACACACTTAATTATATATAATGCACACAGATGAACCGGCAATGGATGTACGGTGACAGACACACCCTCGAGTACATTAAGGGCGTGCATAATTTTCTCGAAGTGGCTGAGGCAAACAAGAAAAATGGTTTTATGTGTTGTCCATGCCCTATATGTGGGAATACGAAGTCTTACTTTGACCGAAAAATCCTTCACACCCACCTGCTTTATAAGGGTTTCATGTCACCCTATAATGTTTGGACCAACCACGGAGAAATAGGGGTTATGATGGAAGGCATCAAAGAAGAATAGAACGATGACAACTATGTGCCCCTTGAATATGGTGAAGGAAATATGCCCTAGAGGCAATAATAAAGTTATTATTTATTTCCTTATTTCATGATAAATGTTTATTATTCATGCTAGAATTGTATTAACCAGAAACATAATACATGTGTGAGTACATAGACAAACATAGTGTCACTAGTATGCCTCTACTTGACTAGCTCGTTAATCAAAGATGGTTAAGTTTCCTAACCATAGACATGAGTTTTCATTTGATTAATGGGATCACAACATTAGAAGAATGATGTGATTGACTTGACCCATTCCGTTAGCTTAGCACTTGATCGTTTAGTATGTTGCTATTGCTTTCTTCGTGACTTATACATGTTCCTATGACTATGAGATTATGCAACTCCCGTTTACCGGAGGAACACTTTGTGTGCTACCAAACGTCACAACGTAACTGGGTGATTATAAAGGAGCTCTACAGGTGTACCGAAGGTACATATTGGGTTGACGTATTTCGAGATCAGGATTTGTCACTCCGATTGTCGGAGAGGTATCTCTGGGCCCTCTCGGTAATGCACATCACTATAAGCCTTGCAAGCAATGTAGCTAATGAGTTAGTTACGAAATGATGCATTACGTAACGAGTAAGGAGATTTGCCGGTAACGAGATTGAACTAGGTATTGAGATACCGACGATCGAATCTCGGGCAAGTAACATACCGATGACAAAGGGAACAACGTATGTTGTTATGCGGTTTGACAGATAAAGATCTTCGTAGAATATGTAGGACCCAATATGAGCATCTAGGTTCCGCTATTGGTTATTGACCGGAAACCTGTCTCGGTCATGTCTACATAGTTCTCGAACCCGTAGGGTCCGCACGCTTGAGGTTTCGATGACAGTTATATTATGAGTTTATGAGTTTTGATGTACCGAAGGAGTTAGGAGTCCCGGATGAGATCGGGGACATGACGAGGAGTCTCGAAATGGTCGAGACGTAACGATCGATATATTGGACGACTATATTCGGAGTTCGGAAAGGTTCCGAGTGATTCGGGTATTTTTCGGAGTACCGGAGAGTTACGGGAATTCGTATTGGGCCTTAATGGGCCATACGGGAAAGGAGAGAAAGGGCCAAAAGGGTGGCCGCACCCCTCCCCTTGGACTAGTCCGAATTGGACTAGGGAGGGGGGCGCCCCCTTCCTTCCTTCTCCTTCTCTCTTCCCTTTCCTTCTCTCCTACTCCTACTACATGGAAGGGTTCCTAGTTCTACTAGAAAAAGGGGAATCCTACTCCCGGTGGGAGTAGGACTCCCCTAGGGCGCGCCATAGAGAGGGCCGGCCCTCCCCCTCCTCCACTCCTTTATATACGGGGGCAGGGGGCACCCCATAAACAACAACAATTGATCCTTGAGATCTCTTAGCCGTGTGCGGTGCCCCCCTCCACCATAGTTCTCCTCGATAATATCGTAGCGGTGCTTAGGCGAAGCCTTGCGACGGTAGAACATCAAGATCGTCACCACGTCGTCGTGCTGACGGAACTCTTCCTCGACACTTTGCTGGATCGGAGTCCGGGTATCGTCATCGAGCCGAACTTGTGCTAGAACTCGGAGGTTCCGTAGTTTCGGTGCTTGATCGGTCGGGCCGTGAAGACATACGACTACATCAGCCACGTTGTTATAACGCTTCCGCTTTCGGTCTACGTGGGTACGTGGACACACTCTCCCCTCTCGTTGCTATGCATCACCATGATCTTGCGTGTGCATAGGAATTTTTTTGAAATTACTACGTTTCCCAACAGTGGCATCCGAGCCTAGGTTTTATGCGTTGATGTTCTATGCACGAGTAGAACACAAGTGAGTTATGGGCGATACAAGTCATACTACTTACCAGCATGTCATACTTTGGTTCAGCTGTATTGTTGGATGAAGCGGCCCGGACCGACATTACGCGTATGCTTACGCGAGACTAGTTTTACTGCCGTGCTTTGCACACAGGTGACTAGCGGGTGTCAGTTTCTCCAACTTTATTTGAACCGAGTGTGGCTACGCTTGATCCTTGCGAAGGTTAAAACATCACTAACTTGATGAACTATCGTTGTGGTTTTGATGCGTAGGTAAGAACCGTTCTTGCTCAGCCCGTAGCAGCCACGTAAAACTTGCAACAACAAAGTAAAGGACGTCTAACTTGTTTTTGCAGGGCATGTTGTGATGTGATATGGTCAAGACGTGATGAGATATAAGTTGTTGTATGATATGATCATGTTTTGTTGAAGTTATCAGTAACTGGCAGAAACCTTATGGTTGTCTCTTTATTGCATAAGATGCAAGCGCCAAATAATTGCTTTACTTTATCGCTATACGATAGCAATAGTTGCAAGAGCAATAGTTGGCGAGACGACCTTGTGACGACATATTGATATAGATCAAGATGATGAAGATCATGGTGTCGTGCCGGTGACGATAGAGATCATGACAGTACTTTGGAGATGGAGATCAAAGGCGCAAGATGATCATGGCCATATCATGTCACATATTTTGATTGCATATGATGTTTTATACATCTTATTTTGCTTAGTTTGATGGTAGCATTTTAAGATGATCTCTCACGAAAATTATCAAGAAGTGTTCTCCCTGAGTATGCACCGTTGCGAAAGTTCTTCGTGCTGAGAAACCACGTGATGATCGGGTGTGATAGGCTCTACGTTCAAATAAAACGGGTGCAAAACAGTTGCACACACGGAATACTCAGGTTAAACTTGATGAGACTAGCATATAACAGATATGGCCTCGGAACACGGAGACCGAAAGGTCGAGCGTGAATCATATAGTAGATATGATCAACATATTGATGTTCACCGTTGAAACTACTCCATCTCACGTGATGATCGAACATGGTGTAGTTGATATGGATCACGTAATCACTTAGAGGATTAGAGGGATGTCTATCTAAGTGGGAGTTCTTTAGTAATATGATTAACTGAACTTAAATTTATCATGAACTTAGTCCTGGTAGTATTTTGCAAATTATTTTGTAGATCAATAGCTTGCATTGATGCTTTCATATGTTTATTTTGATATGTTCCTAGAGAAAATTGTGTTGAAAAATGTTAGTAGCAATGATGCGGATTGGATCCGTGATCTGAGGTTTATCCTCATTGCTGCACAAAAGAATTATGTCCTTAATGCACCGCTAGGTGACAGACCTATTGCAGGAGCAGATGCAGACGTTATGAACGTTTGGCTAGCTCAATATGATGACTACTTGATAGTTTAGTGCACCATGCTTAACCGCTTAGAATCGGGACTTGAAAGATGTTTTGAACGTCATGGACCATATGAGATGTTCCAGGAATTGAAGTTAATATTTCAAGCAAATACCCGAGTTGAGAGATATGAAGTCTCCAACAAGTTATATAGCTAAAAGATGGAGGAGAATCGCTCAACTAGTGAGCATGTGCTCAGATTGTCTGGGTACTTCAATCGCTTGAATTAAGTGGGAGTTAATCTTCCAGATAAGATAGTGATTGACAGAATTCTCTAGTCACCATCACTAAGTTACTAGAACTTCGTGATGAACTATAGTATGCAAGGGATGACGAAAACGATTCCCGAGCTCTTCGTGATGTTGAAATCGACGAAGGTAGAAATCAAGAAAGAGCATCAAGTGTTGATGATTGACAAGACCACTAGTTTCAAGAAAAGGGCAAAGGGAAAGAAAGGTAAACTTCAAGTAGAATGGCAAACAAGTTGTCACTCCCGTGAAGAAGACCAAAGCTGGACCAAAGCCTGAAACTGAGTGCTTACACTGCAAAGGAAATGGTCACTGGAAGCGTAAATGCCCTAAATATTTGGTGGATAAGAAGTATGGCAAAGTGAACAAGGGTATATTTGATATACAGATTATTGATGTGTGCCTTACTAGTGTTTATAGTAGACCCTGAGTATTTGATACTTGTTCGGTTGCTAAGATTAGTAACTCGAAACAGGAGTTACAGAATAAATATAGACTAGTTGAAAGGGAAGTGACGATGAGTTTTGGAAATAGTTCCAAGATTGATATGATCATCATCGCACACTCCCTATACTTTTGGGATTAGTGTTAAACCTAAATAAATGTTATTTGGCATTTGCGTTGAGCATGAATATGATTTGATCATGTTTATTGCAATACGGCTATTCATTTAAAATCAGAGAATAATTGTTGTTCTGTTTACATGAATAAAGCCTTCAATGATCATACACCCAATGAAAATAGTTTGTTGGATCTCGATCGTAGTGATACACATATTCATAATATTGATGCCAAAAGATGCAAAGTTAATAATGATAGTGCAACTTATTTGTGGCACTGCCGTTTGGGTCATATCGGTGTAAAGCGCATGAAGAAACTCCATAAAGATGGATTTTCGGAATCACTTGGTTATGAATCATTTGATGCTTGCGAACCGTGCTTTTTGGGCAAGATGACTAAAACTCCGTTCTCCAGAACAATGGAACAAGCTACTGACTTATTGGAAATAATACATACCAATGTATGTAATCCAATGAGTGTTGATGCTCATGGCAAGTATCATTATTTTCTGACCTTCACAAGATGATTTGAGCAGATATGGGTATATCTACTTGATGAAACATAAGTCTGAAATAGTTGAAAGGTTCAAAGAATTTCAGTGTGAAGTGGAAAAATCATTGTAACAAGAAAATAAAGTTTCTGCAATCTGATCGCGGAGGCGAATATTTGAGTTACGAGTTTGGTCTTCAATTAAAACAATGTGGAATAGTTTCACAGCTCACGCCACCTGGAACACCACAACGTTATGGTGTGTCCGAACATCGTAACCGCACTTTATTGGATATGGTGCGATCTATGTTGTCTCTTACTGATTTACCACTATTGTTTGTGGTTATGCATTAGAGACAGCTGCATTCACGTTAAAAGGGCACCATCTAAATCCGTTGAGACGACACCATATGAACTATGGTTTAGCAAGAAACCTAAGTTGTCAGTTCTTAAAGTTTGGGGTTGCGATGCTTATATGAAAAAGGTTTTCAACCTGATAAGCTCAAACCCAAATCGGAGAAGTGCGTCTTCATAGAATACCCAAAGGAAACTGTTGGGTACTCCTTCTATCACAGATCCGAAGGCAAAACATTCGTTGCTAAGAATGGATCCTTTCTACACTACAGGAAATATGTCAACTAGTGACCTCCACTATTGGCACTGAAAGGTCATAGTTTTCAATTTGTGACCTTTTTGTGACCAAAAACATAAGGTCAAAAGCTGGGGGTCATTAATTGACTATAGTGAGCTTCTCTGTGAGAAGGTCGTAGACATTTACGACCAAAACAAAAGGTCGTTGAACCCATGATCTTTTGTTTTGGTCAATGGCTGTCTGCCCAGGCCACGTCGGATCCGACGTGGCAAGTTGACGTGGCAAAATTGTGACCAATTGGAAAGGTCACTAACAAGATTCAGCCCGGTCCAGTTCAACCATCTTTGTTGGACGAGCCCATTTATTATTATTTTTTCCAAGCAATTTGTGTCAACTACATGGGCCGAGCCCAAGAATTCAGCCTCTTTTATTTTATAGGACGCGGCCTTATACGATTCATTTATTTTTTGGGCCTCAACCTTTTTGTAGTCCATTTCAATTTTGGGCCTCCATAACAAAGTTGTTCCAGCGACAGTGAAACAGAGGGAATTCAAACAAGCATTTATCTTAAACAGCCACGGGTGACAATTTTATTTCTTTCAACACAAAAGGATTCCTTAAACAGCCACGGGTACAACAGTAGGTACATTCAACAAAGGGCAATCCGAGCACAGGAAGTACATAGGATTGTAGCTACCATTTCTACCACCAGCAGCAGCAGCCGCTAGAAAAACAAGGAGCTACTACCAATGAGCTAAACTAACAGCAACCATCCATCATCAATCGGTGATGCTAGCAATGAGCGACAGCGGCGACATTTCAGAGACCCCCTCCCCTTGCTGCTGCTTGGCGTGTCGCGTCCCCCTACACACAAAAAAATCAGATGTTCAGAACAGAACAGCATGTTGAGCAGTCAGGGAATCATGGAGCAAATGTTAGTGTGGTGCAAGGCGATAGATTACATGATAAATATTACAGAAGAAGAATAGTTGAACAAATCATGCGAAATGGCATGGTGGATTTGGAAACTAACATTTGAGCAGCAGTTTGAATCAATGAGCACAAACTATACAGATTCTAACAAGGCTACAAGGCTATAGACTTTTGAACACAAGACACCATAAATTTGAACAACCAGAATAGGAAGTAGATCAACAATTGCATAGCGACTAAATTCTAAATATCTTTGACCAACTGGGTCGAACAATACCCAAATGACGCGATGCAGCTACACAGAAACATGGAAGAAACCAACACACAGTCCGCCAAAATTTCATTGCATCACCGAGCAAACACTTAGATTAGGCGGAAGAGACCAACCCCAAATAGAGCGGTAACAGAGAGGGGATGGCGGAGCGGGTAACTTACAACATCACTCAAGATACTTCCACTTCTCACCACCGACCTTGCAAACCTGCGATTTGAACACAAATCAGGACACGGGATTTGCAAGGAAAACTATCACAACACGAGTTCAAATAAGAACACAAATCAGGGCAGGAGCAAAGGGAACCAAGATGCTTACCATGGAGACCTGCTTGATGTTGGAGACATTCCTGAAGTTGTCCCTGTTAAAACAGAACCAAAATGGGCCCCGGTCGTGACTCGTCACCACGCCACAGAAACAACATGAATCGAACCACAACAACAAATCAAATCCGAGGCTCACATGAGGACTAAGACGGCGTTCAGGGGGGCGCTTGGGCTTGTTGGAGTCTTTCTTGGCTTTGCTCTTCTTCACAAGTCTGCATCGCCACAGAAACATTAGCAGCAAAGTGGATCAGAACCCAACGCAAAACAACATCAGGAAAACCCAAGCAGAACCACCACGGGAAATGAGTCCATCACCTAAAACCAAGCAGATGATAACACTGAGTAAGAAAGACTGATGAGACGTGCTGGTTTACCTAAAACCATTTCCTTGATAACTCATTTCCATCTAAGGAACAACATCTCGTGTGATGAAAACTTTAACAAAACAAATGACTCTTAACACAATATCACACCTACTCATAGGTGAGAACTAGGAACATGCCATTTATCTTTCAAATTTAGAAGATCATCACTGCAATCATCCATTGCTAGAAACCTAGATAGAAAGTAATAAACTTATACCCCTGATACAGACCAGGAATCAGCACAAACAATCAGTACATTCTAACATGTTAAGTGACTACCCTTCCAATCATAATCGTACCATGGCATAAAAGAACAAAAATCAGTTATCTTAAAACGCACCCATAGAGACACAAGCAGAGGGACCCAGGTAATTAAGCTGGTTGGTGCTCAATCACAGGCATGTACAGTTAGTGCCTGTAAAGCAACCACACACAATGCCTCCAAAATGAGATGTACTATTAATTACTAGGCAATGTAGATTGCAGATCAAAAAGGAAATACAGTACATCCTTTTTGAAGACAATTATTTATAGTGGTAAGAATCAGGTTTTTTTCGCTCATGTGTAAATATTGAACAACAAAACAAATTTAGTTTTTGTTTATCAACCAGTTTTCAGAGAGCCTTTGGCTAACCAGTTCTCATGGTATTCTGCCTACCTACTAAACCGTAGAGGAGGAGAAACATGTATAGCAGTGAAGAGACTAGCTATCAACAATCTGGTTGAGGCGTCTAGTTTTAGAGTTTGAACAAGAAATGATACAAGCAAGAATTTACATCAGGAACTTGGCAGTGGAAACTCTTGAGCAGTAGATTTACATCAGGAATTGAAACCCTCCAGCTCTGAACAATCAGTGAAACCCAGAAAAATAGTTGCATGCAGCACAAAAAATATTCATAACTAAACATGAATTGAAACAACCACAATTTAGCACTGTAAACTCTTAATCAGTAGATATACATCAGGAATCGAAACTATTCGACTTTGAACAGCAACAAAGGAGAAGAAATTAACTTAATCAGTGAAGCCCACAAAATACTCAGCTCTAGTATGTACATATGCAGGTACTGGCCCAATTAAGATGCGGAAAGGGGGATTTTACCCAAATGAAGTTCATGGCCAGGATCAACAATACTAATAACCTATAGTTACCATGGTACGTCAGGAAGAAAATAGGGAATCTGCTGATATTTTTCTTTCCCTGAAGAAAATCCTTACAATCAGCAAATACATGTGACCCTGAGAAAGTGAGACTAGTTTAAAGCAAAGGCAACACCGAAATAGTACCAAACTGATTTAAGTAATCCACTTAATGTCAAAACAGTAGCTTAAAGGTTCAAAATCCAGCCATCAGAAAATTAATGATCGGTATGATGCACTGAAGAAAAGAAGAACAGAACTTCTGAAAATTCAAGCAGTCAATATTTGGGCATTGTTAACCGATCTATAGCTATTTTTTAACCGAGCAGTATGATGAGATGCTCCTCAAGAATGCAAACATTGCTTTCTAGGGGAAGTGCTTAAGTTTCAGTGGCTTTTATTTATTTATTGAGGAAATTCAGTTTCAGTGGCTTCAGTTTCTTTTACTTGTACCGTTGACTAATGAGTAAGTCTTCGGCATATCAATTGGCATGCTATCTTATTGAGCGGGCTCAGGATGCATTTCGGTTTCATAGCAAAAGTGCAGGAGGTAGAAGAAGTTTTGGGCTGCTCAAACTTCCGCGGCTTTTCTCCTCTTTCTTCTCTTCTATTTATTCAGATTACTAAAAAGGAAATGGGGCTTGTGGCCACGACTATGCGATATCCGGCCTCATCCACTACAGGTTGTTAAGCCTGCTAGCTAAACCTTCTATGTTCTAACTAACTAATCCACCAATTGATGAAACTGATGAAAACAACACCTGAAACTGAACCTACAGAACGAAGTTTCTAGAGCTGCAAGGTTTATTTCCAACATTGATAAGTGGCTTCTTTTGTTTCAAAAGGTTCACAGGATTAAACTTCTGGTTGAATGATACGGCAGTACCACATGCCCACCCAGGTGGCATAGCTAGCCAACTGAAGGTGACCTTGGTGGGCATCCGAACTCGTCAGATTGAGCAGCTTCTTCCTGGCCCCCAAACACACAAAGCATGTACGCATCAGATGCGGCGAAGAAGAAAGCCAGAAGAAGAGGAGAAGAGGATGGAATCATACCCTTGTCGAGGTCCCCGGGAGGGGTCAGCCACGGGAGCACGAGCGCCCCGACGTCACCCGAGGCGGAGCTGATCTTGGTCCCGAGCGCCTTGGCGGCGGCCTTGTCCTGGGCGGCCTCCTCGACCTCGGCGCCATCGACCTCCATCACGGCGTCGTCATCCTCGTCTCCGTCGGCGTCGCTCCCAGGCCTGCAAGCATAACCACTTGGCATCGGCGTCGGCGTCAGCGTCAGCGTCGGGTTATTCTACTTGAACGCGGAAGCGCAACGAGAAACAGGAGAAGGAAAACGCGTGACAGCGCAATGAGAAAGAGGAGAAGGAAAACGTGTGGCATCCTCGATCTCCTCCCTGTTGGGCGGCTCCGCCTCGATGGGAACCCATGGGCCGACGAGGACATGGCGGAGATTATCGCGGCAGAGGCGACGAGGGCACGCGGGGGCGAGGGGTTCTGGCTCTGTGGACGCGGTAGGTGGAGGGAGTGGGGTGAGGCGGAGGAGAGAGGGGGGGAGTGAGGCCGGCGGCGAGGTGTGGTGACGGGAGGAAGGGGCCGGTGGACGAGGGGGGCGAGGGCGATTGGATCTGGGGGAGAAGGGGGAGGCGGCGATGGAGAAGGGGGATCTGGGGGAGAATGGGGAGGGCGTCCAGGAGTGCCGCGGTGGCCATCGGGGTGGTTGGTGCGATCTTGGTGGAGGGGATGGGGGCGGCGGCTAGGACTTCGGCGAGCAGGTGAGGGTGCGGGATTGGAACGGTGGTGAGTGCGTGCGTGGGGTTTGGAACGATGGTGAGTGGGTGCGTGGGGTCTGCGGGTACGATGGGGAGTGGGGCGTGGGTGAGAGGGTGAGGGCTGCCGTTGGATTCCAGAGCATCTCACAGTGTCTGATGCATGATCCGCGTGATAGGCTCCTGGACCAATCAAAACGCAGCAAGCAATTTGAAGACTTTATGACCATCTAAATTGGTCGTAATCAAGGATCAACCAAATATTTTTCAAATGATACCATATTTTGCACAAAGTTTGCATTTTGGATTGGCAAACAATATTGACAAAGAGAGTTTTTATTTTCTTTGCACGAAAAATCAATTTTTCATTTTTAGAGTGCCCAAAATGAGTTTTTTTTGTGAAGGACCTACCATATATTTGTTGTAAAATTGGACCAGATCAATTTTCTAAAATACTATACCATGTTTAATGCACAATTGACAAAATGGTTGGGTGTCAAAAGTTTTGATCCACCTCTGGTGAAAAAGACAAATTCCCGCCGATTTAGTTGGAAGCGGGTCAAATTTGAACTGCAGCTACCTCATAGTTTGCTCTTTATTTTTTCCAAAAATTATTTCTGGATACATAAGTATCTATTTAATCAGAGAAACATCAAACAATTTCCAAGATTCAACCACTAGCTAGGAGTAGTCAAGCCCGCCGTTTTAACCGCATTTTGAAACGGACATAAAAAATTCAAAAATAATCAATATATTGCAAAACCTTCACATTGTGTCATTATATGTGACCAAGTTTCCAGGAAAATTAATAAACTTGTAATACGGCAATTATTTTAAAAAAGTGTTCTCATAAATGAGCTATCATGCATGAAGATTCATGGCTTTCAAGCCAAATGATCAATCTTATGGCCACATTCATGGCATAGTTTCTTCAAATGATCTCATATTGTGCACAAGGGTGCATCTTCGAATTCACAATGGTGCCTAAGGGAGTTTTCACTTTCATTGCACAAAAGAGCCATTTTCCATTTTTCGAGTGCCCCAAGTGAGGTTTTTTTGTGAAGGACCTACCAAATATTTTTTGCAAAATTGGACCAAATCATTTTTCTAAAATACTGGGACATATTTAATGCACAATTGACCAAATGGTTGGGTGTCAAAAGTTTTGATCCACCTCCGGTGAAAAAGACAAATTCCCGCCAATTCACTTGGAAGCGGGTAAAATTTGAACTGCAGCTACCTCATAGTTTGCTCTTTATTTTTTTCAAAAATCATTTCTAGGTACATAAGTATCTATTTAATCAGAGAAACATCAAAAAATTTCCATGATTCAACCACTAGCTAGGAACGGTCAAGCCCGCCGTTTTGACCGCATTTTGAAACGGGCATAAAAAATTCAAAAAAAAAATCAAAAAATTGGAAAACCTTCGCATTGTGTCATTATATGTGACCAAGTTTCCAGGAAAAATAATAAACTTGTAATACGGTAATTATTTTAAAAAAGTGTTCTCAGAAATGAGATATCATGCGTGAATATTCATGGCTTTCAAAGCCAAATGATCAATCTTATGGCCACATTCATGGCATAGTTTGTTCAAATGATCTCATATTGTGCACGAGGGTGCATCTTGGAATAGCAAACAATGTTGCCTAAGGAAGTTTTCATTTTCTTTGCACGGAAAATTCATTTTTCATTTTTTGAGTGCCCAAAAGGAGGTTTTTTTGTGAAGGAACTACCAAATAATTGTTGCAAAATTGGACCTAATTATTTTTCTAAAATACTAGTCCATATATAATGCACAATTGACAAAATGGTTGGGTGTCAAAATTTTTGATCCACCTTTGGTGAAAAAGACAAATTGTCGTCGATTCAGCTGGAAGCGGGTCAAATTTGAACTGCAGCCGCCTAATAGTTTTCTCTTTATTTTTTCCAAAAATCATTTATAGGTAAATAAGTATCTATTTAATTAGAGAAACATTAAAAAATTTGCAAGATTCAACCACTAGCTAGGAATGGTCAAGCCCGCCGTTTTGACCGCATTTTGAAACGGGCATAAAAAATTCACAGAAAATCAAAAAATTGGAAAACCTTCGCATTGTGTCATTATATGTGACCAAGTTTCCAGGAAAAATAATAAACTTGTAATACGGTAATTATTTTAAAAAAGTGTTCTCTGAAATGAGCTATCATGCGTGAAGATTCATGGCTTTCAAGCCAAATGATCAACCTTATGGCCACATTCATGGCATAGTTTGTTCAAATGATCTCATATTATGCACGAGGGTGCATCTTGGAATGGCAAACAATGTTGCCTAAGGAATTTTTCATTTTCTTTGCACGGAAAATTCATTTTTCATTTTCCGAGTGCCCAAAAGGAGGGTTTTTTGTGAAGGAACTACCAAATAATTGTTGCAAAATTGGACCTAATCATTTTTCTAAAATAATAGGCCATATATAATGCACAATTGACAAAATGGTTGGGTGTCAAATTTTTTGATCCACCTCTGGTGAAAAAGACAAATTGCCGTCGATTCAGTTGGAAGCGGGGCAAATTTGAACTGCAGCTGCCTCATAGTTTGCTCTTTATTTTTTCCAAAAATCATTTCTAGGTAAATAAGTATCTATTTAATCAGAAATACATGGTTTGATGGCGAGACATTGAGGTTTGGACGGTGGCCGAGGGCCCCAACTCTAGAGCGTGTAAGCTCGCATGCCCGCCGCGTGGTCACCGCGTGACCATGGCGTTGCCATGTGTTCTGGGCGGCCTAGGCATGTCTAGTGGTTTGGGCACTCCCCAGGTAGGTGCTAGGAAGAAAATCACAACATAAGATTCTCACGAGGAGACCGATCGATGCTCAAACATGAATAAGCAGCCAAGTATTTGATTTGCGGTACGGGAAATCCACATGGCTAATGGGCATGAGTTTTGGCTGAGGTTGATCAGTTACTAAGAAGACCGTCTTCACAAATTTTCACCTCAAAAGGAGGAGCCTAGGTGGTACTTGCTTTACAAACTAGCACACTGGACATAAATACGAATGTTGAAGCTGGGCTCAAAATAATGAATGGATTGACCTGGAATTTGGTGGAGGATGGTTATTTGGGCATAGGAAAGCACTGTAGAAAATGGATATCATTTGGACATGCCAAAGTGGTACTTCCTTCACAAAGTGCTGCTCTGAACAGAATAGGAAAATGAATATTTTTGAATTATTTTTGAACTAGGCAAGGAATGTTTTTACATATTTGACGAAGATATGACCCAAAGAATTTATGAGATTTTTTTGGGTATTTTGGGAATGATAGAAATATAGGTTGCTTCACAACCTAGGGCAAAAACTGCCACATGGACATGACACATCGGCAAAACTGATGAGGTGGCGCCTAGTCATAGCAACCCACCACAATTTACAAGGCTATGACCATCTATATTGGTTGTTAACAACTAGAAATAAGGCAGCGGACTAGCGCTGTTTGCTTTATGACCTTTTCGTGTAAGGAAATTACGACCTTTCTGACCAAAATGGTCGCAATGGTTTAGGGTCTGGAGCCCCTCGAACAGCTTTTGACCAATTGGTCTGAAATGGTCATAGATCTATGACCAATTCTTCCAGGGTCGCTGACAGAAGGTCACTAGTTGACATATTTCTTGTAGTGCTAGAGATGGAGTTTCTCTCGAAAGAAGTGAGTGGGAGGAAATGAGAACTTGATAAGGTAATTGTACCTTCTCCTGAATTGGAAAATAGTTCATCACTGAAATTAGTTCCAGTGATTCCTACACCAATTAGTGAGGAAGCTAATGATGATGATCATGAAACTTCTGATCAAGTTACTACAGAACCTCGCTCGTAGGTCTTCCAGAGTACGGTCCGCACCAGAGTGGTACGGTAATCCTGTTCTGAAAGTCATGTTACTAGACCATGATAAACCTACGAACTATGAGGAAGCGATAATGAGCCCAGATTCCACAAAATGGCTGGAGGCCACGAAATCTGAGATAGGATCCATGTATGAGAACAAAGTGTGGACTTTGGTGGACTTGCCCGATGATCGGCAAACCATAGAAAATAAATGGATCTTCAAGAGGAAGACGGACGTTGATAGGAGTGTTACTATCTACAAAGCTCGACTTGCCGCAAAAAGGTTTTTGACAAGTTCAAGGTCTTGACTACAATGAGATTTTCTCAACTGTAGCGATGCTTAAGTCTGTCCGAATCATGTTAGCAATTGCCACATTTTATGAAATCTGGCAAATGGATGTCAAAACTGCATTTCTTAATGGTTTTCTTAAAGAAGAGTTGTATATGATGCAACCAGAAGGTTTTGTCAATCCTAAAGGTGCTAACAAAATGTGCAAGCTCCAACGATCCATCTATGGACTGGTGCAAGCATCTCAGAGTTAGAATATACGCTTTGATAAGTTAATCAAAGCATATAGTTTTGTACAGACTTACGGTGAAGCCTGTATTTACGAGAAAGTGAGTGGGAGCACTACAACATTTCTGATAAGTACATGTGAATGACATATTGTCGATCGGAAATAATTTAGAATTATTCTGCAAAGCATAAAGGAGTGTTTGAAAGGAGTTCTTTAAAAGAAAGACCTCAGTAAAGCTACTTACATATTGAGCATCAAGATATATTGAGATAGATCAAGACGCTTGATAAGATTTTCAATGAGTACATACCTTGACAAGATTTTGAAGTAGTTCAAAATGGAACAGTCAAAGAAAGAGTTCTTGCCTGTGTTGCAAAGGTATGAAATTGAGTAAGACTCAAATCCTGACCACGGCAGAAAATAGAAAGAGAATGAAAGTCATTCCCTATGCTTCAGTCATAGGTTTTATAAAAGTATGCCATGCTATGGACCAGACCTATTGTATACTCTGCCCTGGTTTTGCAAGGGAGTACAATAGTGATCTAGGAGTAGATCACTAGACATTGGTCAAAATTATCCTTAGTGGAATAAGGAGATGTTTCTCGATTATGCAGGTGATAAAAGAGCCCGTCGTAAAAAAGTTACAACGATACAAGCTTTTACACCAATCCAGATGACTCTAAGTCTCAATCTGGATACATATTGAAAGTGGGGGCAATGAGCTAGAGTAGCTCCATGCATAACATTGTGGACATAGAATATTTGCAAAATACATACGGCTCTGGATATGACAGACCCGTTGACTAAACCTATCTCACAAGCAAAACATGATCACACCTTAGTACTCTTTGGGTGCTAATCACATAGCGATGTGAACTAGATTATTGACTCTAGTAAACCCTTTGGGTGTTGATCACGTGACAATGTGAACTATGGGTATTAATCACATACAGATGTGAATATTGGTGTTAAATCACATGGCGATGTGAACTAGATTATTGACTCTAGTGCAAGTGGGAGACTGAAGGAAATATGCCCGAGAGGCAATAATAAAGTTATTATTTATTTCCTTATTTCATGATAAATGTTTATTATTCATGCTAGAATTGTATTAACTGGAAACATAATACATGTGTGAATACATAGACAAACATAGTGTCACTAGTATGCCTCTACTTGACTAGCTCGTTAATCAAAAATGGTTAAGTTTCCTAACCATAGACATGAGTTGTCATTTGATTAATGGGATCACATCATTAGAAGAATGATGTGATTGAGTTGACCCATTCCGTTAGCTTAGCACTTGATCGTTTAGTATGTTGCAATTGCTTTCTTCATGACTTATACATGTTCCTATGACTATGAGATTATGCAACTCCCGTTTACCAGAGGAACACTTTGTGTGCTACCAAATGTCACAACGTAACTGGGTGATTATAAAGGAGCTCTACAGGTGTCTCCAAAGGTACATGTTGGGTTGGCGTATTTCGAGATTAGGATTTGTCACTCCGATTGTCGGAGAGGTATCTCTGGGCCCTCTCGGTAATGCACATCACTATAAACCTTGCAAGCAATGTAGCTAATGAGTTAGTTACGGAATGATGCATTACGTAACGAGTAAAGAGACTTGCCGGTAACGAGATTGAACTAGGTATTGAGATACCGACGATCGAATCTCGGGCAAGTAACATACCAATGACAAAGGGAACAACGTATGTTGTTATGCGGTTTGACCGATAAAGATCTTCGTAGAATATGTAGGAGCCAATATGAGCATCCAGGTTCTGCTATTGGTTATTGACCGGAAACGTGTCTCGGTCATGTCTACATAGTTCTCGAACCCGTAGGGTCCGCACGCTTAAGGTTTTGATGATAGTTATATTATGAGTTTATGAGTTTTGATGTACCGAAGGAGTTAGGAGTCCCGGATGAGATCGGGGACATGACGAGGAGTCTCGAAATGGTCGAGACGTAAAGATCGATATATTGGACGACTATATTCGGAGTTCGGAAAGGTTCCGAGTGATTCGGGTATTTTTCGGAGTACCGGAGAGTTATGGGAATTCGTATTGGGCCTTAATGGGACATACGGGAAAGGAGAGAAAGGGCCAAAAGGTTGGCCGCACCCCTCCCCTTGGACTAGTCCGAATTGGACTAGGGAGGGGGGCGCTCCCTTCCTTCCTTCTCCTTCTCTCTTTCCTTTCCTTTTCTCCTACTCCTACTACATGGAAGGGTTCCTAGTTCTACTAGGAAAAGGGGAATCCTACTCCCGGTGGGAGTAGGACTCCCCTAGGGCGCGCCATAGAGAGGGCCGGCCCTCCCCCTCCTCCACTCCTTTATATACGGGGGCAGGGGGCACCCCATAAACAACAACAATTGATCCTTGAGATCTCTTAGCCGTGTGCGGTGCCCCCCTCCACCATAGTTCTCCCCGATAATATCGTAGCGGTGCTTAGGCGAAGCCCTGCGATGGTAGAACATCAAGATCGTCACCACGCTGTCGTGCTGACGGAACTCTTCCTCGACACTTTGCTGGATCGGAGTCCGGGGATCGTCATCGAGCTGAACGTGTGCTAGAACTCGGAGGTGTCGTAGTTTCGGTGCTTGATCGGTCGGGCCGTGAAGACGTACAACTACATCAGCCGCGTTGTTGTAACGCTTCCGCTTTCGGTCTACGAGGGTACGTGGACACACTCTCCCCTCTCGTTGCTATGCATCACCATGATCTTTCATGTGCGTAGGAATTTTTTTGAAATTACTACGTTCCCCAACATATGGTGAGGCTGCAACGGGGGAAGCTGCTGAAGATCAAGAGGAACCAAACGATGTGCCCAATGATGATCTCCACCGGGTCATTGTTGATGCAAGGAGACAGTGCGAAAGTCGAAAGGACAAGCTGAAGTTCGATCGCATGTTAGAGGATAACAAAAAGGGTTGTACCCCAATTGCAAAGATGGCAACACAAAACTCGGTACCGTACTGGAATTGTTGCAGTGGAAGGCAGAGAATGTTGTGTCTGACAAAGGATTTGAGAAGCTATTGAAAATATTGAAGAAGAAGCTTCCAAAGGATAACGAATTGCCCAACAGTACGTACGCAGCAAAGAAGGTTGTATGCCCTCTAAGATTGGAGGTGCAGAAGATACATGCATGCCCTAATGACTGCATCCTGTACCGTGGTGCATACGAGGATTTGAACGCTCCCGGTATGCGGTGCATTGCGGTATAAGATCAGACGAGATGACCCTGGTGATGTTGACGACAAGCCCCCCATGAAGAGGGTTCCTGCCAAGGTGATGTGGTATGCTCCTATAATACCACGGTTGAAATGTCTGTTCAGAAATGAAGAGCATGCCAAGTTGATGTGATGGCACAGAGAGGACTGTAAGAAAGATGGAAAGCTGAGAGCACCCGCTGACGGGTCGCAGTGGAGAAAAATCAAGAGAAAGTACTGGGCTAAGTTTGCAGGTGACCCAAGGAACGTATGGTTTGGTTTTAGCGCGGATGGCATTAATCCTTTCGGGGAGCAGAGCGGCAATCATAGCACCTGGCCCGTGACTCTATGCATCTATAACCTTCCTCCTAGGCCGTGCATGAAGCGGAAGTTCATGATTATGGCAGTTCTCATCCAAGGCCCTAAGCAACCTAGCAACGACATTGATGTGTACTTAAGGCCATTAGTTGAAGAACTTTTACAGCTGTGGAATGGAAATTGTGTATGTGTGTGGGATGAGCACAAACAGGAGGAATTTAACATGCATGAATTGTTGTTTGTAACCATCAACGATTGGCCTGCTCTCAGTAACCTTTCAGGACAGACAAACAAGGGATACCACGCATGCACGCACTATTTAGCTGACACCGAAAGTACATACCTGGACAAATGCAGGAAGAATGCGTACCTGGGGCATCGTCGATTTCTTCTGACCAACCATCAATGTCGAAAGAAAGTCAAGCATTTCAAAGGCGAGGAAGATCACCGGAAGAAGCCCGCCATGCGTACCACTGATCACGTACTTGCTATGGTCAATGATTTACACATAATCTTTGGAAAGGGTCCCGGCGGACTATCTGTTCCGAATGACGCTGAGGGATGCGCACCCATGTGGACGAAGAAATCTATATTTTGGGACCTACCCTACTGGAAAGACCTAGAGGTCCGCTCTTTAATCGACGTGATGCACGTGACGAAGAACCTTTGCGTGAACCTGCTAGGATTCTTGGGCGTGTATGGGAAGACAAAATACACACTGGAGGAACGGGAGGACCTGCAACATTTGCATGAAAAAGACGGCATGCCTCCAAAGTAGTATGAAGGTCCTGCCAGCTACGCTCTTACCAAAGAAGATAAGGAAATCTTCTTTGAATGCCTGCTCAGTATGAAGGTCCCGTCTGGCTTTTCATCAAATATAAACGGAATAATAAATATGCTAGAAAAAAAGTTCCAGAACCTAAAGTCTCATGACTGCCATGTGATTATAACGCAACTGCATCCGGTTGCATTGAGGGCGCTTCTACCGAAAAACGTTCGATTGGCCATTATGGAGCTATGTGCATTCCTGAATGCAATCTCTCAAAGGTGATCGATCTAGAAATCATACCAAGTCTAAGGAGTGATGTGGCGCAATGTCTTGTCAGTTTCGAGCTGGTGTTCCCATCATCCTTCTTCAATATCATGACGCATGTCCTAGTTCATCTAGTCGACGAGATTGTCGTTCTGGCCCCGTATTTCTACACAATATGTTCCCCTTTGAGAGGTTCATGGGAGTCCTAAAGAGATATGTCTGTAACCGCGCTAGGCTAGAAGGAAGCATCTCCATGGGCCATCAAACAGAGGATGTCATTGGGTTTTCTGTTGACTTCATTCCTGGCCTTAAGAAGATTGGTCTCCCTCAATCGCGGTATGAGGGGAGACTGACTGGAAAAGGCACGCTAGGAGGGGACTCAATAATATGCACGGACGGGCATTCTTGGTCTCAAGCACACTACACAGTTCTACAAAACTCTACCTTGGTGACCCCGTATGTCCATGAATACAAGAACATTCTGCGCTCCAAACACCTGGAGCAGTGTGACGACTGGATTACATGTGAACACATCAGGACTTTCGGCAGTTGGTTGGAAACACGTCTTAGAGGTGACAACACTATTTCTGATGAGCTGTACTCGTTGTCCAGGGGACCATCTTCGACTGTATTGACTTACAAAGGATACAAGATAAATGGGAATACATTTTACACGATCGACCAAGATCAAAAGAGCACCAATCAAAAGAGTGGTGTCCTCTTTGATGCAGCAACCAAGAGGTGAAACGACACATATTATGGTTACATAGTGGACATATGGGAACTTGACTACAGACATGATTTTAAGGTCCCTTTGTTTAAGTGCAAATGGGTCAATCTGTTAGGTGGCGGGGTATAGGTAGACCCACAGTACTGAATGACAACAGTAGATCTGAACAATCTTGGATACACAGACGAACCATTCGCCCTAGCCAATGATGTGGCGCAGGTTTTCTATGTGAAGGACGTGTCTACCAGACCGAGAAAAAGAAAAGATAAGGACACGAACACATCATACGATGAGCCAAAGCACCACATAGTTCTCTCAGGAAAAAGAGACATCATGGGAGTGGAGGGCAAGACATACATGTCCAAAGATTATGAAAGTTTCATGAAATTCCTCCATTCAAAGTCAAGGCTGACCCAAGCACCCTGTTAAACGATGAAGATTATCCATGGTTACGGCGCAATAAGCAAAGGACACAAGCGAAGAAAAAGTGAAGACTTTCTCTCCACAACTATTATGATGATGGCTTTGATTTAGAATATCACTGCAGTTACATGTGAAGACATGAAATGCCTTTTGTAGCAGACGAGTTTCCGTATGAAACCCTGATACTTCGAAAGAGATTGTACGTTTTGTACACAAAGTGCATCCAGTTTTGCCGTAACCCTCTCAACTTTTTAGCACATGCTATGTCGGTGAAATGATGATACCATGTCAACATTCAACCTTTTCAGAGTTCATTTGAAGTGCTTTTCAATTTCAGGGTCATATAGCTCAAAAAAACAAGTAAATGCATGAAAAATAACAAATGAAGTCAGAATGGGTTGAAAATTGATGTTGTGGCTTTGAATGGTGCATTTTGAACACACAAAAAGTCTGGAGTTCAAATAAGTTCAAAAAAATGAAATCCCTTTGTAACAGATGAGTTTTCGTCCGAAACCCTGATATTTCGAAAGAGATTGTCCATTTTGTACACGAAGGGCATCCAGTTTTTCCCGTAACCCTCTCAACTTTTTTGCACATGCTATGTGGGTTAAATGATGATACCATGCTAATTTTCAACCTCTTTAGAGTTCATCTGAAGTGCTTTTCAATTTCAGGGTCATTTAGCTGAAAGAATGAACTAATATAAAAAAGAATGAACTAATATAAAAAAGAATGAACTAGAAAACTTTTATGAAACTCTAATAGCAAAAATAATAAACTAAAATTTATGCAACTAAAATTATCAATGTATTTTCTGTTCAAAACATTAAAAGCAAAAAAGAATTTTCATAAAGAACTTTTTTTGTTAGAAACTTTAATAGCAATAAGAATTATCATAAAGATTTGTTTTGTTAGAAACTAAAATAACAAAAACTATTTTTGAATATAATGAAAAAACACAGTAATATTAAATAGCAGGAAAAAGAATCACTCCAAAATCCATTTTTATAGTAAAGTTAATCACAAACTAGTGAATCACACAAATTTTAAATAATTTATATTTAAACTATTCAAATTTGAAAACTAATGACACTAACAGAAAGTTTATATTTTTTCTGACCTAAAAGAAAAAGGATTAAAAAAGGTAAAAAACAAAAGAAAATAAATAATGCAAAAAACAAAACAAAAAACTTGGAAAAAAAATGCCACCTATTGTGGCACCACGGCCTCAATACGACTAGAAACCCAACCATGGGATAGGATTCAGGCCCGCAAAAGGCCCAGTAGGCCCACAAGTAGCGTAGTGTGAGATTACGCCCATAAGCCTGCATTCGAGAGGAGCTCGAGAGGGCAGCCGCAGTGGGGCTTATAAACCACTCCGAGCCCCTCTCAACTAGCAGGATGGGACTAAACTTTTGGCCGCGGGCAGTGCAAGGCCTTTGCTCCCAGTTGGTGCCACGAACCGGGACCAATGCCCCCCTTTGGCCCCGGTTGGTGGCACCAACCAGGACCACTGCCCCCCTTTAGTGCCGGTTGTTGCCACCAACCGGGAGCAAAGGATTCTGTTTCCCGCCCTTTGGGCTGCTGAAAAGAGACCTTTACCAACCGGGACTAATGGGGTGCATTGGTCCCGATTGGTACCACGAGCCAGAACCAATGCTTCATGTATATATAGCAAACACTTAGAAAATTTCAGTTCCATCTACCAGTTGCACCTAACGACGCCGAGCTCATCGACGCCGCCAGGCTACTGCTGCTCCTCGACGTCGTGCCCCTGCCTCCGACGCCCTCATAGCAGCGCGCGCTCCTGCCCCAACATCGTCGCCGCGCGCCGCCCCTACCCCGATGTCGTCGCCACGCCGCCCTGCGCCGTCACCGCCCCAGTCTACTCCGCCCCGCGCTATGGTCCGGCCGGCCTCCTGCATTCATATAAGCATTTTTTTCATATATGTTGATGATGATATGATGATGTTGATGATATGATGATGTTTTTTCTTTCATATATGTATTAATTTTTTTATTTAAGTTGTTTGTAGATATTGATTTTGGGTTAGTGCATTTTAGGTTAGTTGATTTAGTGCATTTTATGTTTGTTATACTATTAGTGCATTTCAGGATAGTAAATTTTAGGTTAGTGTTGAGGAAAAAGTAAAATAAGGAAAATTAAGAAAAGTGGAAGAAGGAAGAAGGAAGAAGAAGAAAAAGAAGGAGAGGAAAAAGGAAAATAAGAAGAGGAAGAAGGAGAAGAAGGAGAAGAAGAGGAGAGGAAGAAAAGGAGAAATAAATAGATTTTTATCTATTTTTTCTTCTTCTCCTCTTTTTTTTTCTTCTTCTTCCTCTTCTTAATTTTTATCGGGAACGATGGTGTCGAGGATTGCCGATGGGTCGAGGGTCGGGAACTAGGGTAGAGGGTCAAGGGTCATCGAGGGGTCGAGGGTCGAGGGTTCGAGGGTCGTCGAGGGGCCGAGGTTTCGAGGGTCGTCAAGGGGCTGAGGGTTCGAGGGTCGAGGGGTCGAGGGTCGAGGGTTTGAGGGTCGTCGAGGGGCCGAGGGTTCAAGGGTTGTCGAGGGGCCGAGGGTTTGAGGGTCGTGGGTCGTCGAGGGGTCGAGTGTCGAGGATCGCGGATGGGTCGAGGGTTGCCATGTGTCAAAGTATTGAATAAATCCGTGGCTTCATCATTAGCCGGAAGTAATCAGGGCATGATGGTATGAAGTTCTGCAAGGTTGTTCTAGAACAGAGTCCCAGATAGGATAATTCGCCTTTTGGTACGAATTTCAGCAAAGGCCTTCCAAATAGCGATATTCGGAAGGCTCTTGCTGAACTTTTTACCCAAAAGCGAATTATTCTATCGGCAACTCCGTTCCAAAACAACTTTGAAGAGCTTCGTACCATTATGCGCCTGTCATTTCTGGCTAGTGATGAAGTCATGGTTTTCTTGAATTCTTTGACACTAGAAAATGTGAAATATAGAAGGGTAGATGAGATCAGGAAAAATATGGACCATTTTGTGCACATCCAGAATGGTGCCATTTTTTTAAATCCCTTGTCGGTCCGGACGTCGGATAATCATGAGAGAGGCGGTCTGGCCCAAACCCTAGAAGTGTTGCCAAGGCCACCCAACGTTACCAAATTAAAATAGCGTTGTCGTCGAGGCCACCCGAAACCCTAGAAGTGTTGCCACGGCCACCCCAAACCATAGAAGCATCGAGGCCACAAATATGATTCCTTGTTGTGATTAGCTAGCTAGGTCTACTTTTGCCACTAATATATCCATCTGTCATGTTTTTATATTAATTGCCATGTTGTAATATTTGCAGAAACTATGGATCACCGAGACATGGAAGCAGAACAGGTGTTGGGGGACATAATCCTCGGCGGAGGTGATGTCTTGTCATATCTCAACGACACCGATGGTCTAGAAGGAGATGGTGAAGCAGGCTACGGCGATCGAACAATCGAGGAGGAAGGACATGATTATGATGGCTCCGGTGACCGAATCCCGGTGGAAGAAGGAGACTGTGATGACGGCTCCGGTGACCGAACGGAGTCCGGCCAGGTATATATATTAATTAATCCTATGCTGACTAGCTAATTGATGCATTAATTGTTTTGGTATGTACACATATTAACTCTCTTCTTTGTTCTTTTCGAGCCCTCTAGATTGAGCCAAACTTCGGTAATGAGACGAGCCCAAAGAAAAGGTTGCGCCAGGATGAAAGGTCTGCGATCACAACAATTGCGTGCGATGGCCACCCGATTGAACCCATCCGGACCAAGGAAGCATTTTGTACTCATCGCGGGGTTCTTGTTAGGGACATGATCCCTACAGCATCCACCAATGTGGTATCAGCCTAAGAACGAAGACCCTTAGGGGTCTTATGTCAACGATAGGCAGAAAGATGATCTTTGGACCGCGCTGAAGGAAAATTTCACTGTACCACCAGAGAAGGATCCGGAGAAGCCAGTTATAGAGCCATTGGTCAAGGTTCATGCTCTTAAGAATATGGAAGATCTATTCAGGAGGTGGAAGAATGAGTTGAAAATAACGTTTGTCGACAAAGACAAGACTACAAAATTCACCGGCCGATTTGAGGAGATAAGAGATCACTGGGACGCATTTGTGGCCCACAAGACATCGGAGAAGAGTAAGAAGATGTCAGCGACAAACAAGAAAAATGCTGCAAAGAAGGAGCTTCACCATCGCACGGGGTCAGGTGACTACCTCAAAGCCCGGCCATTGTGGGACAAGGCTGAGAATGACCTACTTGATAAAGGGGTCGAAGTAGAGACATTGCACTCGCCAGATCGTTCAAGGACTTGAGTCTTCGTGGTTGGGGGAACGTTGGACCCTGAAACAGGGAAGTGCGTTTGGACAAACCAGCAACTGCAAATACCCGTCACGAAGCTTCAGTAGTATATCGCCGCAGCGCAGCAAGGGACGTTCGTTCCCGACATAGAGAACGATGAGCTCACACAGGCCCTCGGCAATCCTGAGCACCCAGGACTAACACGAGACACGGCAGGCTCCGTTGCATGGAAGGTTGGGTTTCCCAGCGCAGGCAGTTACAAAACCCGGGAGAGGAGGAGGAAAGTGGAGCTGACCGAACTCTAGAACCTGAATGCAAGGGTACGAGTGCTAGAGGAACAACAAGCACTAGTTTAGAGCCAGCGACCTGCCGGAGCTACCCAAGAAGCTACCCCGCCATCTAAGTGGAGAAGCAGCGTGGCTTCCACCGAGCTCCTTCAGCAGCCTGACTTCATGGCTCCCAGCTACCTCGTGGATGCTATCACGGAGGCTCAAGATTGCCACCTTATGGCGCAATTGGGGCACCTCAAAGTCAAGGCGGCTGTCGGCTCTATTGCACCTCATGAACCCGGCGCAACTTTTCACTGCCTTCCGATTCCACAAGGCTATGCTGTTGTCATGGTCGATGAAATAACGGAGGGATTTGAGGAGCTCGAGCTTGACCACCCTACCGATGAAGGGGAGACTCAGCTGGGTCATGCTCTGAAGACTCCATGTCTATGGCGGAAGGAGCTCATCAACCTTCCGAACTGGACGCCTCCGTCTCCTCCTCCTCCTCCGGCGAGTCAGGGCACTCCGCCTCCTCCTCCGCCTCCTCCTCCGGCGTGTGATCAGGGCACTGTGCCTCCTTCTCCGGTTGCTCCGGCATGTGGTGACACTCCGCCTCCTTCTCCGCCTGCGCCGGCGCGTCCGAGCATCCCGCCTCCTCCTCCGCCTCGTCAGCAACAACGGAAGACAGCCACCGCTGCTCCGGCTGCTCCGGCGAGTCGTACCACTCCACCTCCTTCTTCTCCGCCTCGTAAGCAACAAAAGAAGACAGTCGCAGCCACTCCGGCTACTCCGACGTCTAGCAGTACAACCAGAGGCGGGAGGCAATACAGATTAGGTCCATCTCTTAAGCCTCTAGAGAAGTTACCATACGAGATGACCGAGGAGGAAAGCGCCAAGATCTGTAAAGCCCATGTGAAGGACTTCTTTGAAACGCAAAGAGCTAAGAAACATCCACCTCTAGAGGAGAAGATAGATAAGGTGAAGGTTCAGCGCACTTTGGATGCCCTGAAGCGACCACCACCGTCTCCGCCGCAAAGCAACTATGATCGCATTATTGAAAGGTCATATAAGGAAGCGTCCCGGTCGGGAAGTACTTGCAGTGATCAAAGGTTTGCAACGAAGAAGTGGGAAAAAATTCCCCAGCTCGGCAAACAAGCGAACCAATCGTGCCCCCGCTAAAGGTGTCTAGTGATATCGTCGCTAATCATCCAGGGATGTTGCCCGGTACCAATCCTGGAGATTACTTGCCCGACGATACACATTTCGATACAATGGAGGTGGACGGATTCAAATACCGGCACGGGAAGCCTCTCGTCAAACCTGGTCATCCTCCTCTAATAACGATGATGCGAAGATTCCAATATTGTACATGGACACCAACAGCAAGTCTGGGAAGGATACTTTGACGCTGAGAGTTAAAGAGGTGCACGACCTCATTGGATTGATCTGTTATCTGTTCCATTTGAGGAGTTCTTCCAGTTTTTCAATCAAAATGCCCTCGATAAAATAATCATCACTTGCCACTGTCTGTAAGTACTACTTATATAATTAAGTCTTTATATATAGCTCAGCTCTTTCATTGCATGTGTATATAATTATCCTCACTATATTATGCAGATTGAAGATCGCCGAATGCAAGAAATGACAAATCGGTGATATTGGGTTCATTAACACAAATCTCATAGATGAATGGATGGTTAAATATGATGCCAAACAAACCGAGGCCAACTTGCTATGATCGTTGCTTCAAAATCAAAACAAAGATAAAATACTCCTTCCTTACAACTTCAAGTGAGTATTACTGTCTTGCGCATATTCGGTTTCCCTTATTACTCAAGGTTATAGTAATGTCATTAATGAGTTATGCATGCGCGCGCAGCTTCCACTTTATTCTGCTAGAGATTAAGCTTGAGCAGGGACTAATAACCGTCATAGACTCGAGACCAAAAGATCCCAAGGAGTATGCGGCCATGACTAAAATGCTTGAGAAGTAAGTTCAATTGACCATTACCACACCATATTGACAACTTTGTTCATTTCCTGATATCAAGTAATTGTTTTCTTTGTCTGGCGGGGTTTGGAAAAAATTCACCGCACAAGCTCCGGGACTACCAGGGGAGATGAGATTTAAACACCCGAAAGTAAGTACTACTAGCTAGTTCCGCGCATCTCCCATTGATTCTAGATAGTTTCATCAATACCATTTAGCATGCTTGCTTATCAGTTTGATTGACCTGTATTTGTTGTAAAGTGGTTGTGGCAGGAACCCGGGAATAATTACTGTGGATACTACGTTCGCGAGTTCATCCACCACACGACTTGTGAGCGGGGCTACTCTAAAAAAGAATATGAAGTGTGTAAGCAATAATATTCACAATTTTATTTTATGACCATCATTTGTGTTGAGTTTCATTTATATATATATATATATATATATATATATATATATATATATATATATATATGTATTGACCTCCTTCAAACTAGATGTTTCAGATGCGGGATGAACTCCTACCACAAGATCGCGTACGAGCAATTGAAGAGGAATTGGCGGGATTCTTTCTTGACCATGTCATCAATAAAGATGGAGAATACCATATAGAACTTGAGTTCAGATGTTAGGGGATTGTAAGTGATCTTATATTGTATATATGTAGCCAGTAGCGTCGGATAGATATACGAAAAGTTGTTGTTCTACCAATCTCTCGAAGGAGAGGTCGGTCACTTCTCTCTATATATGTTCATGATGATCTTCTGTACTTAATGTTTTCTTTCATTTTCTTACTAGCTAGCATGTCGAGTCCTCTCTATAAGTATAGTACGTAGCGTCGACCAAGCATGTAGATAAGAGAGGACACTTCTCTCTATTAGCTAGCTAACACAATATATGAAACCCCTACATTAACCCTACAAAAACCCCAAAACCCCCAAACCCCCAACCCCCCCTTTCAAAAAAAAACCCAGCCCTTGAACTGCTGACGCGTGGATATCTTTTAGTCCCGATTGATGTTACCAACGGTCAGGGTGGACACGGTCCGGGCCGGTCCTGTCCTTCACCGAGCTGCCATTTGGACTGGCGGCCGGCGGTCCGGACCGGACCGGACCGACCAGCCTCGCGGTCCTGTTTCCAGGGACCGGACCGGCGGCAGAGAAGCTCGGGCCGGACCGAGTGGACCGACCAACCATCACCGGCGGCGACTTGCGCAGGTGCAGAGACGAGGTGGGCGACGTGCGCGGGTGCTGTGGCGAGGTGGCAGACGTGCGCGAGAGCCTGCGGCGAGAGGTAGACGACGTTCCATTGGAAGTGCTGTTAGCCGTGAACGTGCGCATGTTTATCTCTTAGCAGTTTTCTCTGTTGCATGCAAGCAATCTATCGCGTGCATGTGCCCACGATTATTGATGTCTGGCCTTGCCGTGGATGAGTAGATAAAATTGGACGTGGAGTTAATTGTGGGATGGCGCCATAATTATCGGATCGTAGCTGTTTCTCCCGTTAGTTGCGAATCTATACTACTATTAAAAGAGCAAACATAAACTTTCCTAAAGCCACACAACAAATTGTACACGGGATAAGCAGGACCCTCCGATCAAATCAAATTAAATATATCCTACTGTCCATATTATGTAAATGGTCTGCCACCCAGATCAACGGTTTAGATCAGATGTTCTGCCGAGCAGACGCCGCGGTCTGCCAATTGTCCTAGCGCTCCGCGTCCCGGAATGATTCCACCCGAATCGCGTTGACGAGCTGTTTATCCCGCTAATTTCTCTGCTCCAGGCCTCACGCTCGATCTCCCTCCCAATTAATCTCATCTTCTCCTCCGGATCGCCAGGCTTGCTTGCCCGATCTGGCACCGTCCGCCGCCGCTGGGCCTCGCCTAGACCACGCGTCGCTGGCGCTGCCGGCTGTCCGCCCAAACGCCTCCCTCTCCTCTCCCGTTTCTCTCCTTCGCCCGCTGCCGTCGTCCGTCCGACCGGCCGCCGCGCCACGCGCGCCGCCGCACCGGTGCGTCGCCTGCCGAAGCATGCTCTCACGCCGGCGACCTGCGCCGCCCCACCGCCGGCCCTCCTGGACGCCATCTTCACCACCGTTCCTCCTATCCGCCGTCGCACCGGTGCATCGCCCGCCGGAGCATGCTCTCAAGCCAGTGACCTGCGCCGCCCCACCGCCGGCCCTCCTCGACGCCACCTTCACCGCCGCTCCTCCTATCTGCCGCCGCCCCACGCACGCCGTCACCACACACCTCTAGCCGGCGGCCTCTCCTTACGCGTGTGTCGCGGGTCGACGCCTGCCGCTCCTCTGTGGTCTCGCCTGATAGCCCTGTCAGATGCGGGGAGGAGGACGAGGTCGCCGCAGAGAGGTCGCCCCGCCTGCTACCGGATCCGCTCATGGACATCGTGCCGCGCATCGACGTCGGCACCAAGCAGTGCCTCCCGCTCCGAATGCGTCAGGCAAACCGCTCTGAATCGTGCAGTGATATTTTGATCTAATTGTTCCAGAGGTACGCAGTTGCTTTTCTCTGCTAATAACATCTTGGAGGTGGCATGCCTTTGGTGAAGGAATTGGAAGCTGGCGTTGGTTTTATTAGAGGATCCGTCCAGGTCAGACGTTCTTATCACTAAATATGGTGAACGGGGGTCTGAAATGGGAACTGTCAATTACAGGCATGCGTATTGTTTGACATTCTTCAGAAGTAGTGCTAGGCATGCGTATTGTTTGACATTCTTCAGAGTGCCATTTCCTGTCAAGTTGAATGAGATGCTATTGACATCTACCATCTGAAAAAAAGGAGATTGGTTTGTGTTGTGCAATTGGGTTGACTAGGCTTTTATTAATTTTACATTCAGGAAGATATGCTCCTCCGCGTGAGCCACACCAATCTCAAAGGCCTCTTCCACTGTCGGTCAGCTCTCCACCCCCATCTCCGCTCACTGATTTCCTTCACTTTCGAAATTTCTGTGGATTATACTCTCCTGTGCAATTGATAGTGAGAAATCGAATGCGAGGTTTACTGATGATAAGCTTCAACTATGTAGTGGTCTCTTGCATGGCTTATCGGATTTCGTGTAATTTGCAAATAATAAACTGACAATACAGCAAAACTTACTGAAGACATCTTTTCTTTCCAGTCAAAGGTACTTCATCATGCTTGCTACTATAAGGAAGGAAGTGGAACCACGGTTCATAAATAATAAGATTTTTCTGTCTGTTTTTTATTCACACTGTACTGCAACGGTTATCTACTTGCAATCAACCACTACATCTAATGCTTCCTAGATCTGGAACGTCAAGGTGTGGTTTCCTTGTTTTTCACTATTCCATTTGACGCTTCATTTTCAAAATACATGAAAATTCCTTGGAGAAATGTCTACTTTATCTACAACAATTATCGCTACTGTCTTATTGAAGAACTGATTCCAACGACTAGATTGTGACATGATGAAATGCCCCCTCTATCTTCAAGGATTGCTAGGAATATTTTTGGTATTTTGGTAATGCTATTGGAGTGAGTTTGCAACGCCTATTTGATAATGATCATTGCGTGATTTTTTCAGTCAGAGAGAGATTTGTGCCAAAAACAAATGCACAAATACCAAATTTAACCCTCTTGAAATTAATGTATTTGGTTAAATGACACCGTTGTATGGCATTATTGTACAAAGACGTGATGCTGGATCATGCGAACAAACTTAGTGGTGTATATACTTGCATAGGCAATTTGTGAAGCTTACATATTTGATATTTGAGATGATGTTTTTGATGGTATATCATTTGTTATGTTGATGCAAATAACCTTGACATATGCCTATTTTATTGACTGTTTTTTTTTCAGAATTTTTTGTCGACCTATTAAATTTCCCAATCTTTTTGCAGTGATGTGCATCTATTAAATTTTCTCAAAGAAAAAATGACTGTTATATGTCAGCTTGTCAGTTCAGACGATCAGAGGAGCATCTTCATCTTATCATATCTTTGCCTGTAGTGCCCAATATTGCTATGTTATGTGTATAGTTGAAGATGTAGCTGCACAGTGATTTCTTATGGCCTTCTCAATTTCAGTTATTACTTCAGATTTTGTCTGATATTTGGCTGAGCAAAAATTATATCCATCAGATAGCTTGCTATTTCCCCAGTGGTGCAGATTTTCTCTGAAATGATATATCAGCTAAACATTCTGGATATGCGTGTGTTCTTGCAAATGTACTCAAAGCCTCAACCTAGATTTTGTCGGAACCAAAGTTCACTTCTGATAGAGTACGTGTTCTGCCTATACCTTTTCGGTTGCTACATGATTTTGTTTGGGTACTGAGTATATAGCATGTTAAAAAGGGCAAAATGTTTAAAAATATTTTATAATTAGGAACAAGATCAATTTCGTTCATTTACATGAAAACATTCTTTGAAGGGGAGCCTTGGCGCAGTGGTAAAGCTGCTGCCTTGTGACCATGAGGTCATGGGTTCAAGTCCTGGAAACAGCCTCTTACAGAAATGTAGGGAAAGGCTGCGTACTATAGACCCAAAGTGGTCGGACCCTTCCCTGGACCCTGCGCAAGCGGGAGCTACATGCACCAGGTTGCCCTTTACATGAAAACATTCTTTGCAAGTTCCCCTGCTCTCACAAAAGGAACACTCTGGTATACTTCCAAAAGCATTACATAGGTTATGACATGGCACTTAGGTCACTAAGCCCCCAGTGTTTTATTTTGTACTCTTGTTTATTCTCTTCCAATTTTTGAGCCAAGGTCAGCAGTAAAATATATTTGGTCCATAATAATTGTTCTTTACACAACAAACACAATACAGTTTTATTTTCCTTCCCGATTTATATTTTGTATTCCTTGCAAAAATGACATGGAACTATAGATTATTCTTGAACCATAATAATGTGCATAATGGTGCTACAATCCGGCACTGTTGTTATTTCATATTAGTTAGTATAGTATGAACAGTATGCAGTTTTGTTTCCTTGGAACCAAGTAGGTACCTGGAGTTTTATTGCTTGGGATGTGTAACCTACTCTGAACATGTAACTCAATCACACATGTTTGGAGCAAAGCATTTTTTTTCATGTCTATGCACTTAGTTTGGTACAGTTTTGAGATTTCATGTCTAACTTACTTTCACATTTTGTTGTATAATATGGATCCAGAGCCTATGACCAAGTTTCTGTCTGTGTGTTACTTGACTATCAATCTGTGTGACGAAATTGACTAAGATGCTGTTGTATGTAATGTGTTTTTGTTAAGTCTGTCTGTATGGTTGAGAAGTCCATTGCGTGTGCATGTTCGGCGGGAGACATGGTGCTCATATGGAAAGAAAAATATCTGCAAAGCTATATTTAGCTCAAATTAAGATTGGAGTTACATTATTGCACTTGATCATTTTATTGAAATAATTGTCTCCTAACTAGGATAAATTGGAAATTTTCTTTTTGTGATTATACGTGCTTTGCACGTGCATGATTACTAGTAAAAGGAAACAGGAGCGTGGAGTAAGTCGAGGGATTGACACGACCGTGCTAGCCTGCTAGGGTAACTACTTTTACGGAAGGAGTACGTGGAAATAAGGGGAGAATGGATTAAAGAATCCTGGGTAGTTATTCCCATATAGGTATAGCAACAAATTATCGTGTGATTGCTCCGTGATTATTGGATCACCCCTTTTCTCTCGGTCTCCTTCGATCCGAGCGAGCGGACCGGGCTTTCACCGGACCGGACCGACGAATTTTCAGTCCATATTTCATGGACCGGACCGGCTATTTATTTGAGCGGGCCAGGACCGAGCTGGGCGGGACCAAGCGGGCTACGAGCAGGCCAAAAAGCCCGCACGTGTCGTCCACCCTGAACCAACGGGATAAAAGGCCCTCCTGCCTAGGCAAGCCGCAGCGGCCATGTGGAGCCCCATCTGTCCCGGTTCGTATAAGAACCGGGACTTAAGGTCTTGGACTTTAGTATCGATCCTTTAGTCCCGGTTCCTGAACCGGGACAAATGGGCCTTATCAATCGGGACAAATGGGCCTTTTTGTACTAGTGTTAGTAGTCAGCTTGGTTCAAAGTAAATTGGGTGTATTGCGACATGACGCGGGCAGATGAGCAGGTAGAGAAGCACAGAGGTAGAGTGTGTGGCGGCAGCGGCACGAGCACATCTGGAACTCAGTAGCCGAGTGCAAACACAAATGGGTTTGAACCAGGAGCAGCGCCATGCACCAGTGTAGATGCAGCCTGGGCGTGCATGGTGTGTGTTAGTTGACTACTGCATGTACTCCCTCCGTTTGGAAATACTTGTCATTGAAATGGATGTATCTAGATGTATTTTAGTTCTAGATACATCCATTTTGATGACAAGTAATTCCGAACGGAGGGAGTAGTTTGTTAGTGCCAACCGGCTGCATGCAGGTTGTTTGGCCGTTGTGGAGTTGCCGCACAAGTGCAGAACGTGTGCATGCATTTTAGTTAGTGGAGAGTAGTAATATATAGGATCAGCTGGTGCGTGGGCTTAGTGGGTGCGTGTGTGCTGTGATTAGCCCGGCTACTTAAGCCTTCGTTATCCCAGTGTATTGTGTTGTGAGCAATGAACAAGAAGAAAAGGCACAGTATGTGCGTGGTGCCAAGACTATGTGTGTTCATCTCCTACCCTGCGTGTGCGAGTCTCCTTCCTCCTCCTGGGCTGTTCCAACATTCTCTATCATACAGGAATAGCCGAATCTCTCTCTTTCTCTCTCTGTGCCACCCTTTGGTCCCCCTCCCGCTCTCTCTCTCTCTTATCGAGGAGATAGACGGTTTCTCTCTCTCTCCCTCCAAAGCTCTTTCTTTCTTGCAGCATGCTGGCCTGGCTGTGGCCTCTCTGCCATCGAATGAGGCTAGACCGACAATAGCATCACAAGGATGCCCAAGCTCCTAGATGAGTGGGCGTAGCAGCATGCGACCGCAAAAAATGTTCTCTCTCCAGAACAAAAGTGCTGGACACGCATAAGGAGGAGTGTCTTTTCTACCATGTGTACAGCATGCGTCGATCTACCGTCCAATGTGTTGGAGATTTGTGCCAAACACTTACAAGAAACTTCCAATGATGTACCTTTGTTCTAGATAAATTTATGGACTATAACTCTGAACATACAACACTAAAACCCTAACATTACAAAAAAAATGGCAAATAGAATACTGGCGGCGGCTACGAAAAAACACCTGCCACTAGTATTTGCCACCCATTGGTAAGTCACTAGAAGCGGACATGTCTTAAGTTACCACGTCCCAGTACTTGAATTTTAAGTTCACAAGGCTCCGCCTCCATTCCTGTCCCAGGTACGCTAATTCCATGTTCCATGAATTTTCAGTGAAGATAGAACAAATGTGAATATTCAGCACATTACAACCCTTAAATACTTCAAATAGAATAAGAAAATCTAATACAATACTTCTCGCAAAAAATACAACACAATACAATACTGTTTAAGTAATTCCACTAATTATCATCGAAAGAAGGAAACATACGAGGGTGTGAAAATTGTAGGATATTAGGATCTTATTTGCCAACGAGAAATTTGAAAATAGGCACGTATATACGCACTCCTACAATTATTTGATGAATTAACAGATAATGGTAGGGTGGTGATCTCGGATGAGCATGCTATGGGGGAGATGACCACGGCCTAGTTCCAGGAAATATATTCTGCTGAACTCAACCTTGATTCTTCTAATGTTGTTCACTTTGCTTATGCCACTCTAGAATTTTTCACCTCGGTTTTGCCACTCTTAACTTTTGAAGGTACATCATCATTCCGTGGCAAAAGCAATAATTTTTAATTTCACTTTTATCTCTGTTAGCTTTTGACAATGTATTATAATTGCCACTCTGAAAATTTTGCTTATGCCACAACATGGCAATTGTGATATATTCTAGAGTGGCATAAGCAAAGTGGATAAAATCTAAAAGGGCAAAATCAATGTTTTCCCTTACATATATACTACCATTCTCGGGCATTTCTTTGAAAAAACAAATAGCAGCAAAGAAGCGCAGAGACTTCGCCGCTGTTGGGAAGACAACTAACCCAGACAACTGAGAAACAAACACAGCTGCGCGGGACAAAGTACGTGTGTGAGCAACAGTGACACGATCTTGCAACAAGTTTAATCGTGTGATGGTGGAGCGTGGAGGTTCCGATGTTGCGGGCACCCACTCACACGTGATTGTTGGGCAGGTTTCTGTGCGTGACAAGGTCAATGAGATTCTCTTTCAGATAGAGCTTCACAGCTTGCTCAAACATTTGGGGAGGATGAGCCCTGGATCTGGCAAGGCGATTGTGGAGGAGGCTCTCAGGAGCAAAGGAAAGAAGAGTGGCGTCACAGAAAAGGCGTCCGTAACTACTTGATGGATGGTTATCAGTCTCTTGGGTTGTCCTTATGGCCTGACTTGTCTTCGTTGATTTGGGTGTGCCCGTGGTCTTCGGCCGAGTAACTTTTGTTGGGGTGTCTTTGCGATGTATTGGTGGTCGTTAGGTGTTGGGTTTGGTTGTCAGGTTGCAAGCCCTGAGAGTAGTCTACGTGTGGTTGGTCTGTATCGGTTTTCGCCCGGTTTTTCGTTAATTAACTGGGCAATTCTCTTCTGCTTAATTAATCGATAAGGCAAATCTTTTGCCTCCGTTTTGAAAAAAAAGTTACATGTGACATCGTGAAATCCCATCTAGGAATTTCTTTATTTAAGTACGTGATACCTCTCCATGTCTTCCAACGAGCATGCAAGGCACCTAAATTAATTGTTCCCAAATAATATCGAGCAGGCAGCAAAATGTTTCAAAACATTTGGTCCTAGATATGACAACAATATCTACATATGCCAAGATTTGGCGGACCTCCCATATACTACCTATACACCAATGAAGAACGCGAAGGAGTGATTTCTGTCTTGGGATTTCTGCTCCGCACAGGAGATTGTTGGAATCTGCACTTCCATTCGATTAAAGCTTAAAGTATATGCTGACTGACCGGCTGTGCTCTCCACTAGACCGTAGGCTAATCTCTCCCTTTTTCTTTTTTCTTTTTCTTTGTCCATCAAAAGCAAACTCCATTATGCCCTTTGTTTCTCTTTCTCTTTGTCCTTGAAAGCATCAAACACAATAAGCTGCGGGGAAGGAGCGCTCTTTCGTGACGTCCGCGTGGGTACAAGGGACTGGGCTGGTTTTCTCATTTTGTTTTATGGTTCCCTTCTTATTGGGTACAACCCCCATAAACATAAAGATGGCACAGACCACCCCATACCCTTTCATAAGAAAGGGTAGGATATGCATTATCTAAAAAAAATCCACCGGCAGGGCACCAAGCGCGAGTATTTAACAAAAAAACCACCACAATTCATCAAACCGTGCCTACAGACTATCACTTTACAAATTTGTGCCGAAAACTACCATGTATTTTTCACTAATATTTGACTAAAAATTACCATGTATGGAAAGTGCCCGATTCGACTTGTTTAAAGTCGATTATAAAATGGTTGGCCCACATGTCAGAACAGAAAAAGTCAGCACCGTTAAGTTTGACCGTCAAAATATGAGGCCCACGTGTCATTACTATTTCCTTCCTCTAAAATTCCCCATGGAGGAAGACCAGGGATAGTCCCTGCAGCCGGCAGCGAATTATGGCAAGAGGGACGGCGGAGACCAGCCGTTGCCAGCCGCTCCAGCGACATCCGCTCTTCCATGGACACGAGCAGCAGCTCCATAGACAGCTGCTCCATGCCTGCGTTCATCATTACGTTGTGCTCCACGCTTCCACACGTCGCGTGGTTCCGAACCCACAGGATGCTTCGGGAGAACCTCTGGAGGCGATGAAACTGCAGAGGAGGCACGCCGGTCACCGGAGAAAGAGATCGAGGCAGCGGCGGCCTTCATCGGCGGCGCGACCGGGCATTGGCCTGGGGCCTGCCCGCAGTGCGACATCAAGCGGCGCCCTGGGCCTCTCCGCAGCGCGACCTGCAAGCGAGGCGAACCACCGGGCGGCGGCCTGGGGTCTCCCCGCGACGCATCTTGGCCGACAGTACTCCGCCGGCGCGGCCGCTAACGTCCTGGCCACAGGGACGCGAGGAGGAAAGGGGAGTCGAGCTTGCGATTTGGTTAGGGTAGGGATGGGTTGGTGGGTTGTTAGGATTAGATGGGACACTTACCATCGAAAATTATGGGGTTTAAATTTCAAGATGAGCTAAGTAATTTGTGATGTACCACATAAAGAGTGGTTTGATTATTAAGGTCTCATCTATCATGGGTATATATGTTCCTCTAAATAAATGTTGTAGATGGTCATGCAACACTTTTTTTCAAAAAGGAAAATTGCTCTTAAATATTACACGTTGTTGATTCGTTGAAGTGAAAACTGGGGAACATATTTGAACTTCTAATGGACATTCGGTGCAACTGGGTTCCATCCAATCAATCTGGAGAAACATAAGTTGACATTTGTAAGTCATAACCTTCTAATATCATTTGGCTCTGAAGCACTTGCCACTTTCTTCTAACTTTGATGCAACGTTTGTGTACCTTAGACGATGTGCATATTGGATGGTTCCTAAACACCACCCATTTCTTGCGCAGTTGAATGTGAAACATGTTTATATATATGATTTTTTTACTATTCAGTTTGACTAAATTGTTTGAAGTCAAATTTATCCACTTTCAAAACTTCTAGCCCGTGCGACAGCACGGGTCGACGAGTAGTACATACTAAACTGGGATGTAAATGGCGTAATAAACTGCACCACAAGGCCCATTTATTTTACTTTAGTTAGCTTGCTTGTTCATTTCCCTCAAAAAATTGAACTATTAGACCAATAAATGGGCTTAAACAGGACTAAACGGGACCAATATTGTAGAAGTTCTCAACAAGAAAAAATGCAAAACATCTAGTCATTGATTGTCGTGCCCCCATCATATTAAGTAGTTCTTGCTGGCTCAGATTTGAACCATTTTTTTTCTGGAGGGGATTGAGGTTAACCTCAAGGACACTAAGGTCCAATCTTGCCCAATATGTTTTGATCTCTCTTGTAACCTTATTACGTTTGTCTATTCATATTTATTTCTTCCGTGATGTACGTATGCACAAGTCAATCCCTACCTGTTTTATGTATTCCCATGAATATGCACATGCATCCTTCGTTATATACATTTGATGTAACAATGACGGCACATGGAACACATGCTTGTTCACATATATACATATTTTATTTTTTCCATATAAAATTTATTGTACATTCATCCTATCCATTCTTTTTTCCAATGAGAATGCACTTTTTATAAGCATCTTCTATTATTAGTAATCATGTCTTCCAAGTTGTCAGCAGCATCCTCCCTCCCCTCACATCGCCCTCCCGAGGGCGACTCGAGGGTTCCCTCCCCCGGCCGCCGCCAGCCCCCCTTCTCAGCCTCCCCTCCTCGCCGTCGCCGGAGGCTGTCGCCGGACTACCCGCGCGGCCGCTAATGAGGGTGGCGGCGGGGTTCTCTGCCACTCTGCCGCTGGGCAGGGGGCTAGGGCTCGGGGCGTCGGCTCCAGGTTGTGCGGGCGGCGCTCCCCGGCGGCGGGCGGCGTCCCTAGGCGCGGTGGGTCGCCTTTGCCCGGCTGTGTGGACGGCGGGCCGGTGGTGGATCCGAGCGGCTGGTGGTCTGTTCCCCGTGTCCGGCCTCTCCTACGCCATGCCTTGCCGGATCCGGTGGACGACGTCGTGGTGGTGGGGTGGGGAGCCCTGGATCGGGGTAACCTCTTGGCCGGCGGCGGTGGCCACATCGTCGGCGGCGCTCCGGGCACCGCTCCCCTCCCCGAAGACGACGTTGAGGTCCATCTCCCTACCCCCTCCCTCCCCTGCTCCCAGGTGAAAATCCACAACCTTGGTTGGGCGGCGACGGTGCCTCTGCACCTCCTTCTTGAAGGCATCGTTTTGGGTTGCGGGATGGAGTGTGGCCTGCGGCAAGCCTTTGGTGTCCTAGTTGGCGGCGGATCCTTCGTCCTGCGGTGTCTTCCCGCCATGGAGGATCGATGTCCTCCTCAAGCTGCTTCATTTCCTCCTCTGCGCGGTCCGGTTGTTCGATGGGTCGACGCCCTCGGCCTGGACGAGAGTGGATAGTGGTCCCCTCTACGGTGGTCTGGTCACGTTGTTGGAGGAGTGTCGCTGGTCTTGGTGTGGCTCGGCCCTCCTGGTGGCGTCATTGCCCATTGCTCTCCGTGTCTTCTTGAAGTGCTCGGTTCCTATGGCTAGTGTCTGCGGCCTGCTCCCCATGTGCAATTTGCAATTTGTGGCTTCGGGTGTGCTCGAGTGGTTGCCCTGTTTTCTTCCTGGCTCTGGTGAGAGCAGCTCTACTTTGCCTACGGCTTGTCGGTGGCGAGCTCCTTCCTTGGCGCAATCCCTTCTAGCCCCTGTTAGGTCCCCAAGATGTACTCTTTTTATTCTCTGGTCATAGATTTTAGCTTCATCGGTGCCTTGTATCTGCTGCCTTGGGGTTGCATCCCCGTTTTCCTTTTTATCTTTGGTTGTATGGTGTGCTCTTGTAATCCTGGCCGGTTGATGGCTTTGTTAATTCAAAGCCGGGTGAAGATCGAGCCCTACTCGGGCTCGCTTCGATCCTTTCATCAAAAATGTCTTCGAAGTTGTCTCTCAATGAACAGATTAAACCTGCAATGGAGGACAGGAGAGACACATGCCCACCAATGTCTATTGATGACGAGACGACAAAAGAATGGCTCCAAAAATTAATATTTGAAAATTATCTAAACATTTGTGACATTTTTAGAGCAGAAGAATATCCAATCACTTGTGACGTTTGTAGAACCGAAGGGTACAAGTATGATCTAGTACTAGCTACTTATAGTAGTGGTGATAATATAAAAGCAATGCTAGTATGGAGGTCGTACATGTTGTGCTCTATATGGGTGCCCACGGGGTTTTCCAACGAATAAGAGGGCCAGGGGAAGATTAGATTGTGCTTCATAGCACTTACCAGCGATTGCATCCTATTAGCTACTTTTGCCTAGATTATTTGTGCAATAATTATTTAGTGATCAACATGCCGGAGCGGGTCGCGACATCTTTGGAAGAAATGTATCTTTTGCATGACTTTTAGGAAGAGGCAAAAAGGTGCACCCCCTACTCTAGTAATGACTCTTATGATGCCCAAAAACATGAAAAAAATTCTCGAGAGGACTTTGATTGTGTAAATGAATTTATAAAGTCATTCATAATGATGAGCTAAGGTTGCCATCTTCAATGGGCGAACCACGGGCTTCAAAAGAAACTTCTGAAGTGTTCACCCACAACTATAGCCATGGTAAGAATTTAAATTTATGAATCTCTCTAACCCTGTGGGTGCAGATAAATGAGAAGACATGGTCACTTAGCTCGGTGCATCGGTGCTCACCAAGGTGCGAGTACTTATATTCCTACATAGTGCTGATGCACCAGAAGTGAGTACGACCACAGCCGGACATTGCTTTGAGGTGCTCCAAAACCCAGTTGAAGGTTAAACATACACTCGGGGTTGACATCCCTTGGTACGCGGGTGGATGACTTAATGGATTACCGAAGCCTAACTATATGGTTATAAATAAAGCAACCTAGGGGTAACCTGGAAGTCCGTAAGCGTCTTTCTTAGTTTTGTGTCTTTGAGTCTAGTAGCATTCATGTTGCATTGGCACTTTTATTTTTGTTTTGGATAGTTTTTATTAGAGTTGGTCTCGGAGTCATTTTTGTTGGTAAATTTTTTAGCGTATTGCAGCCATATTTTGTTGAGCTTGCGTTGGTTTTCCTTGAAGAGGAAAGGGTGATGCAGCAATAGTAACGTAAGTATTTCCCTCAGTTTTTGAGAACCAAGGTATCAATCCAGTAGGAGGCTCCCCAAAAGTCCCACGCACCTACACAAACAAAAAAAGAACTCGCAAACAACGCAATAAAGGGGTTGTCAATCCCTTCACGGCCACTTGCGAAAGTGAGATCTGATAGAGATAGTATGATAAGATAAATATATTTTTGGTATTTTATAATATAGATGCAAAAAGTAAAGTTGCAAATAAAAGTAGATTGAAAGCTTATATGATAAAATATAGACCCGGGGCCATAGGTTTCACTAGTTGCTTCTCTCAAGATAGCATAAGTTTACGGTGGGTGAACAAATTACTGTCGAGCAATGGATAGAAACGCGAATAATTATGAGATTATCTAGGCATGATCATGTATATAGGCATCACATCCCCCACAAGTAGACCGAGTCCTGCATGCATCTACTACTATTACTTCACACATCGACCGCTATCCGGCATGCATCTAGAGTATTAACTTCATAAGAACAGAGTAATGCATTAACAAAGATGACATGATGTAGAGGGATAAACTCAAGCAATATGATATAAATCCCATCTTTTTATCCTCGATGGCAACAATACAATACGTGCCTTGCAACCCTTTCTGTCACTGGGTCAAGACACCGCAAGATTGAACCCAAAGATAAGCACTTCTCCCATGGCAAGATAGATCAATCTAGTAGGCCAAACCAAACTGATAACTTGAAGAGACTTGCAAAGATAACTCAATCATAAATAAAAGAATTCAGAGAAGATTCAAATATTTCTCATAGATAAACTTGATCATAAACCCACAATTCATCGGATCTTGACAAACACACTGCAAAAAGAGTTTACATCGAATAGATCTCCACAAGAGAGGGGGAGAACATTGTATTGAGATCCAAAAAGAGAGAAGAAGCCATCTAGCTAATAACTATGGACCCGAAGGTCTGTGGTAAACTAGTCACAACTCATTGGAGGGGCTATGGTGTTGATGTAGAAGCCCTCCGTGGTCGATTCCCCCTTCGGCGGAGCGCCGGCGAAGGCTTCAAGATGGGATCTCGCGGAGACAGAAGGTTACGACGGTGGAAATTGTTTTTTGTTGGCTCCCTGGATGTTTTCGGGGTACGTAGGTACATATAGGAGGAAGAAGTACGTCGGTGGCCGCCTGTGGGGCCCAGGAGACAGGGGCATGCCCTATAGGGGTGGGCGCGCCCTGCTATATCCTGGCCGCCTCGTTTGCTTCTTGACTTGCACTCCAAGTTCTCCGGATCACGTTCGTTCCAAAAATCACGCTCCCGAAGGTTTCATTCTGTTTGGACTCCGTTTGATATTCCTTTTCTTCGAAATACTGAAATAGGCAAAAAAACAGCAATGCGGGCAGGGCCTCCGGTTAGTAGGTTAGTCCCAAAAATGATATAAATATGTAAAATAAAGCCCATAAACATCCAAAAGGGGTAATATAATAGCACGGAACAATCAAAAATTATAGATACGTTGGAGACGTATCAAGCAACCCCAAGCTTAATTCCTGCTCGTCCTCTAGTAGGTAAATGATAAAAACAGAATTTTTGATGTGGAATGCTGCCTAGCATAATTCTCAATGTAATTTTCTTTATTGTGGCATGAATTTTCAGATCCAAATGATCCAAAATAAAAGTTCATATTGATAAAAGAAAAGGTAACACTTCAAGCATACTAATCAAAGTAATCATGTCTTCTCAAAATAACATGGCTAAAGAAAGTTCATCCCTACAAAATCATATAGTTAGGCTATGCTTCATTTTCGTCACACAAAGATGTTCCCAAATTCTACACCCCCGATGACGAGCCAAGCAATTGTTTCGTACTTAAATAATCTGAAACTTTTTCAACCTTCACGCAATACATGAGCGTGAGCCATGGATATAGCACTATGAAGGAAATATGCCCTAGAGGCAATAATAGAGTTATTATTTCCTCATATCATGACAAATGTTTATTATTCATGCTAGAATTGTATTACCCGGAAACATGATACATGTGTGAATACATAGACAAACATAACGTCACTAGTATGCCTCTACTTGACTAGCTCATTAATCAAAGATGGTTATGTTTCCTAACCATAGACATGTGTTGTCATTTGATTAACGGGATCACATCATTAGGAGAATGATGTGATTGACATGACGCATTCCGTTAGCCTAGCACTTGATCGTTTAGTATGTTGCTATTGCTTTCTTCATGACTTATACAAAGTTCCTATAACTATGAGATTATGCAACTGCCATTTACCGGAGGAACACTTTGTGTGCTACCAAACGTCACAACGTAACTGGGTGATTATAAAGGAGTTCTATAGGTGTCTCCGAAGGTACATGCTGAGTTGGCGTATTTCGAGATTAGGATTTGTCACTCCGATTGTCGGAGAGATATCTCTGGGCCCTCTCGGTAATGCACATCATTATAAGCCTTGCAAGAAATGTGGCTGATGAGTTGGTTACGAAATGATGCATTATATAACGAGTAAAGAGACTTTCCGGTAACGATATTGAACTAGGTATTGGATACCGACCATCGAATCTCGGGCAAGTAACATACCGATGACAAAGGGAACAACGTATGTTGTTATGCGGTTTGACAGATAAAGATCTTCGTAGAATATGTAGGAGCCAATATGAGCATCCAGGTTCCGCTATTGGTTATTGACCGGGAGTAGTTCTAGGTCATGTCTACATAGTTCTCGAACCCGTAGGGTCCGCACGCTTAACGTTGCGATGACAGTTTTATTATGAGTTTATAAGTTTTGATGTACCGAAGGTTGTTCGGAGTCCCGGATGTGATCACGGACATGACGATGAGTCTCGAAATGGTCGAGACATAAAGATTGATATATTGGAATCCTATATTTGGATATGGGAAACGTTCCGGGTGAAATCGAGATTTTACCAGAGTACCGGGGGGTTACCGGAACCCCCCCGGGGGTTAATGGGCCTACATGGGCCATGTGGGAGAAGAGGAGGGCCAGCCAGGCCAGGCCGCGCACCCCCTCCCCCCTAGTCCGAATAGGACAATAAAGGTGGGGGGGCGGCGCCCCCCTTTCCTCTATCCCCTCCCCCCTTTCCTTCTCCACCAAGGCAAGAGGAGGTAGTCCTACTCCCGGTGGGAGTAGGACTCCTCTAGGCGCACCCCTAGGGGGCCGGCCGCACGTCCCCCTACCTCCTTTATATACGGGGGCAGGGGGCACCCCAATACACACAAGTTGATCATCGTAATCGTTCCTTAGCCGTGTGCGGTGCCCCCCTCCACCATATTCCACCTCAGTCATATCGTTGCGGTGCTTAGGCGAAGCCCTGCGTCGGTAGAACATCATCATCGTCACCATGCCATCGTGCTGACGGAACTCATCCCTGACACCCTGCTGGATCGGAGTCCGGGGATCGTCATCGAGCTGAACGTGTGCTGAACTCGGAGGTGTCGTACGTTCGGTGCTTGGATCGGTCGGATCGTGAAGATGTACAACTACATCAACTGCGTTGTCATAACGCTTCCACTTACAGTCTACGAGGGTACGTGGACAACACTCTCCCCTCTCGTTGCTATGCATCACCATGATCTTGTGTGTGCGTAGGAATTTTTTTGAAATTACTATGATCTCCAACAGTGGCATCCGAGCCTGGTTTTATGCGTAGACGTCATATGCACGAGTAGAACACAAGTGAGTTGTGGGCGATATAAGTCATACTGCTTACCAGCATGTCATACTTTGGTTCAGATGTATTGTGAGATGAAGCGGCCCGGACCGACATTACGCGTACGCTTACGCGAGACTGGTTTCACCGTTATGAGCACTCATGCTTAAACGTGACTGGCGGGTGTCTGTCTCTATCACTTTAGTTGAACCGAGTGTGGCTACGCCCGGTCCTTGCGAAGGTTAAAATAGCACTAACTTGACGAACTATCATTGTGGTTTTGATGTGTAGGTAAGAACGGTTCTTGCTAAGCCCGTAGCAGCCACGTAAAATTTGCAACAACAAAGTAGAGGACGTCTAACTTTTTTTTGCAGGGATGTCTGTCTAAGTGGGAGTTCTTAAGTAATATTATTAATTGAACTTAAATTTATCATGAACTTAGTACCTGATAGTATTTTGCTTGTCTATGTTTGTTGTAGATAGATGGCTCATGTTGTTGTTCCGTTGAATTTTAATGCGTTCCTTGAGAAAGCTAAGTTGAAAGATGAAGGTAGCAATTACACGGACTGGGTCCGTAACCTGAGGATTATCCTAATTGCTGCACAGAGGAATTACGTCCTGGAAGCACCGCTGGGTGCCAGGCCTGCTGCTGATGCAACCGACGACGTTAAGAACGTCTGGTAGAGCAAAGCTGATGACTACTCAATAGTTTAGTGTGCCATGCTTTACGGCTTGGAACCGGGTCTTCAACGACGTTTTGAACGTCATGGAGCATATGAGATGTTCCAGGAGTTGAAGTTAATATTTCAAGCAAATGCCCGGATTGAGAGATATGAAGTCTCCAATAAGTTCTATAGCTCTAAGATGGAGGAGAATAGTTCTGTCAGTGAACACATACTCAAAATGTCTGGGGTATAATAATCACTTGATTCAACTGGGAGTTAATCTTCCTGATGATAGTGTCATTGACAAAATTCTTCAATCACTGCCACCAAGCTACAAGAGCTTCGTGATGAACTATAATATGCAAGGGATTGACAAGACTATTCCCGAGATCTTCGCAATGCTGAAAGCCGCGGAGGTAGAAATCAAGAAGGAGCATCAAGTGTTGATGGTTAACAAGACCACCAGTTTCAAGAAAAAGGGCAAAGGGAAGAAGAAGGGGGACTTCAAGAAGAACAGCAAACAAGTTGCTGCTCAAGAGAAGAAACCCAAGTCTGCACCTAACCCTGAGACTGAGTACTTCTACTGCAAGCAGACTGGACATTGGAAGCGGAACTGCCCCAAGTATTTGGCGGATAAGAAGGATGGCAAAGTGAACAAAGGTATATGTGATATACATGTTATTGATGTGTACCTTACTAATGCTCGCAGTAGTACCTGGGTATTTGATACTGGTTCTGTTGCTAATATTTGCAACTCAAAACAGGGACTATGGATTAAGCGAAGATTGGCTAAGGACGAGGTGACGATGCGCGTGGGAAATTGTTCCAAAGTCGATGTGATCGCGGTCGGCACGCTACCTCTACATCTACCATCGGGATTAGTTTTAGACCTAAATAATTGTTATTTGGTGCCAGCGTTGAGCATGAACATTATATCTGGATCTTGTTTGATGCGAGACGGTTATTCATTTAAATCAGAGAATAATGGTTGTTCTATTCATATGAGTAATATCTTTTATGGTCATGCATCCTTGAAGAGTGGTCTATTTTTATTGAATCTCGATAGTAGTGATACACATATTCATAATGTTGAAGCCAAAAGATGCAGAGTTGATAATGAAAGTGCAACTTATTTGTGGCACTGCCGTTTAGGTCATAACGGTGTAAAGCGCATGAAGAAACTCCATACTGATGGACTTTTGGAATCACTTGATTATGAATCACTTGGTACTTGCAAACCGTGCCTCATGGGCAAGATGACTAAAATGCCGTTCTCCGGAACTATCGAGCGAGCAACTGATTTGTTGGAAATCATACATACTGATGTATGTGGTCCAATGAATATTGAGGCTCGTGGTGGGTATCGTTATTTTCTCACCTTCACAGATGATTTAAATGTTGGGCCTACGGTTAGTAGGTTAGTCCCAAAAATGATATAAATGTGTAAAATAAAGCCCACAAACATCTAAAACAAGTAATATAATAGCATGGAACAATCAAAAATTATAGATACAATGTAGACATATCCAACATCCCCATGCTTAATTCCTGCTCGTCCTCGAGTAGGTAAATGATTAAAACAGAAATTTTGATGTGGATTGCTACCTAGCATAATTTCTCAATGTAATTTCTCTTTATTGTGGCATGAATGTTCAGATCCAAATGGTTCAAAATAAAATTTCATATTGATAAAAGAAATAGTAATACTTCAAGCATAGTAATAAAAGCAATCATGTCTTCTCAAAATAACATGGCTAAAGAAAGTTCATCCCTACAAAATCATATAGTTAGGCTATGCTTCATTTTCGTCACACAAAGATGTTCCCAACTTCTATACCCCCGATGACAAGCCAAGCAATTGTTTCGTACTTAAATAATCTCAAACTTTTTCAACCTTCACGCAATACATCAGCGTGAGCCATGGATATAGCACTATGGGTGGAACAGAATAATGATTGGGGATTCTGTGGAGAAGACAAAAAGGAGAAAGTCTCACATTGACAAGGATAATCAACGGGCTATGGGAATGCCCATCAATTGATGTCAACATGAGGAGTAGGGATTGCCATGCAACGGATGCACTAGAGCTATAAATGAATGAAAGCTCAACAAAGAAAAACTAGTGGGTGTGCATCCAACTTGCTTGCTCACGAAGACCTAGGGCATTTGAGGAAGCTCATCATAGGAATATACAAGCCAAGTTCTATAATGAAAAATTCCCACTAGTATATGAAAGTGACAACTTATGAGACTCTTTACATGAAAACATGGTGCTACTTTGAAGCACAATATATGAGACTCACTATATAAAGAACATGGTGCTACTTTGAAGCTCAAGTGTGGAAAAAGAGATAGTAGCATTGCCCCTTTATTTTATTTTTATTTTTTTTATTTTTTTTTCTTTGGCCTTTCTTTTTTTTCTTTTGGCCTTTCTCTTTTTTTTCTTTTTTTCTTTTTGGGAAATGCTCTAATAATGATGATCATCACACTTTTATTGATTACAACACATGAATTACAACTCGAAACTAGAACAAGATATGAATCTATATTAATGCCTCCAGCGGTGTACAGGGATGGTGCGATGAATCAAGAGTCACATGTATAAAAGATTATGCATGGTGGCTTTGCCACAAATACGATGTCAACTACATGATCATGCAATGGCAATATGACAAAAGTAATGTATGTCATGATGATGAACGTAACGGTGGAAAGTTGCATGGCAATATATCTCGGCATGGCTATGGAAATGCCATAAATAGGTAGGTATGGTGGCTGTTTTGAGGAAGATATAATGAGGTTTATGTGTGATAGAGCGTATCGTATCACGGGGTTTGGATGCACCGGTGAAGTTTGCACCAACTCTCAAGGTGAGAAGGGGCAATGCACACTACCGAAGAGGCTAGCAATGATGAAAAGGTAAGAGTGCATATAATCCATGGACTCAACATTAGTCAAAAGAACTCTTATACTTATTGCAAAAATTTACAATTCATCAAAAACCAAGCACTGCGCGCATGCTCCTAGGAGGATAGATTGGTAGGAAAAGACCATCGCTCGTCCCCGACCGCCACTCATAAGGATGCACAAGCCAGGTACACTTCATGCTTCAAATTTGCTACACAACTTTAACCATACGTGCATGCTACGGGACTTGCTAACTTCAACACAAGAATTCTTTAAATTCGTAATCACCCAACTAGCATGACTTTAATATCACTACCTCCATATCTCAAAACAATTATCAAGTATCAAGTTGAACATAACATCCAATTCACTTCCTATGATAGTTTTTATTATAGCCAACTTAGATGCTCATCATTCTAGAACCAATTCATAACCATAGCAAATACCATGCTGTTCTAAAAGACCCCCAAAATAATATAAGTGAAGCATGAGAGATCAACAATTTCTTCAAAATTAAACCACCGCCGTGCTCTAAAAGATATAAGTGAAGTACTAGAGCAAAAACTATCTTGCTCAAAAGATATAAGTGAAGCACATAGAGTATTCTAATAAATTTCAATCAAGTAGGCTTTTTCCAAAAGGTGTGTAGAACAAGGATGATTGTGGCAAACTAAAAATCAAAGACTAATATAATACACGACGCTCCAAGCAAAACACATATCGTGTAGCAAATAAAAATATAGTTCCAAGTAAAGTTACCAATGAGCGAAGACGAAAGAGGGGATACCTTCTGGGGGCATCCCCAAGCTTAGGCTTTTGGATATTCTTGAATATCTTGGGGTGCCATGGGCATCCCCAAGCTTAGGCTTTTGCCACCCTTTATTCCTTAGTCCATCAAATCTTTACCCAAAACTTGAAAACTTCACAACATAAAACTTAACAGGAAATCTCATAAGCTCCATTAGTGAAAGAAAACAAAACCACCACATAAGGTACTGTAATCAACTCATTATTTATTTATATTGGTGTTAAACCTACTGTATTCCAAGTTCTCTATGGTTCATACCCCTACATACTAGCCATAGATGCATCAAAATAAGCAAACAACACACGAAAAATAGAATCTGTCAAAAACAGAACAGTCTGTAGCAATCTGTACTAACGCAAACTTCTGGAACCTTAAAAATCCTACGAAAATAGGACATCCTAAAACATTTGTTTATTGAACAGCAGCAAAAAGAATAAATGCAAAATATTGTTTCTGTGATTTATTGAATTTTTTTCTCGTGAGCGCAAAGTTTCTGTTTTTCAGCAGAATCAAATCAACTCATATCATAGGTTATCATATAGGTTCTACTTGGCACAAACACTAAATAAAACATGAAAACACATCTAAACAGAAAGTAGAGGCAAAATTTATTACTAAACAGAAACAAAAACAAAAAATACAAAGAAAATTGGGTTGCCTCCCAACTAGTGCTATCGTTTAACGCCCCTAGCTAGGCATAAAAGCGAAGATAGATCTAAGTAGTGCCATAATAATAAGATAGATCTTGAAAACTCATCTCATATTCTCTACGTTCGGCAACAAGTTTTCTTTTTGGCAGGCAAAAATAATCAAAAGGGCTAAATTTAGTGGGACAAAATCCCTAAGATCAATCTCAGGAGGAACGGGTTCCTACCTTGGCCCTTCATGATGCACAACTAATTCATCACTAAAAGCGTTCTTTTGGCAAAATCTCGTGAGCCTATACTCAAGAGAGTATCCTAGCTCATTATTTCGAAGAGGAAATTTATTATTAAGTTCAGAAATTCTATCGATCAAGACATTGGTAGGAACCTTTTTTCTAAGGTTCTCATTGAAAGCAACATAGTCTGAAGATTGAAAACGCCTAATTTCCTCTTGATCAAAGAGGACCGCCTCTATGGGAGGACGATCGGCGTCCACCCTATAGTGCGCAAAGATTTCTTTGGACTCTCTTATTATAAATCTAAACTCATGAGCTAAAAAGATAGTAACAACGCGCTTAACAGAAGAATGCTCAATATTGGAAAATTCTAGGAAAATTCTTTGTATGCAAGGATGCATATGCATAAGTTGTCTCTCAAGTTCAACTACAAGCATAGCAATAGCATCCGCAAGACTACTAGTTTTATGAAGAATAGAACCACCCATGGAAGGTAAAGCACCGGCACAAGTAAATAAATCTTGAATAACACCTTTTCCAATAATGTTACCACTACTAATTCGAAACTTTTTAGTAAGCAAGATAGGGGGTTCCTCAGCCGGAGCCTCAGAATTTTCCATGTTATCATTATTGTCCATATCGACCATAATGTCCCCAATTTCAGACATAACGGCAAACAAAAGCGAGGAAAAACAAGTGAAGGAGAGAGGAAGAAGAAGGAAAACGGAAAAGAGAGGAGATTGGGAAAGAGAGGACGAATAAAACGGCAAGGGTGAAGTGGGGGAGAAGAAAATGAGAGGCAAATGGCAAATAATGTAAATGCGAGGGAGATGAGTTTGTGATGGGTACTTGGTATGTCTTGACTTGATCGAAGACCTCCCCGGCAACGGCGCCAGAAATCCTTATTGCTACGTCTTGAGCTTGCGGTTGTTTTCCTTGAAGAGGAAAGAGTGATGCAGCACTGTAGCGTAACTATTTCCCTCAGTTTTTTGAGAACCAAGGTATCAATCCAGTAGGAGGCTCCTCACAAGTCCCACGAACCTACACAAACGAACAAAGAACTCGCAACCAACGTGATAAAGGGGTTGTCAATCCCTTCACGGCCACTTGCGAAAGTGAGATCTGATAGAGATAGTATGATAAGATAAATATATTTTTGATATTTTATAATATAGATGCATAAAATAAATATGCAAATAAAAGTAGATTGAAAGCTTATATGATAAAGGATAGACTCGGAGGCCATAGGTTTCACTAGTGGCTTCTCTCAAAATAGCATAAGTATTACGGTGGGTGAACAAATTACTGTCGAGCAATTGATAGAAAAGCGAATAATTATGAGATTATCTAGGCATGATCATGTATATAGGCATCACGTCCGTGACAAGTAGACCGACTCCTGCCTGTATCTACTACTATTACTCTACACATCGACCGATATCCAGCATGCATCTAGAGTATTAAGTTCATAAGAATAGAGTAACGCATTAAGAAAGATGACATGATGTAGAGGGATAAACTCAAGCAATATGATATAAACCCCATCTTTTTATCCTCGATGGCAACAATACAATACGTGCCTTGCAACCCTTTATGTCACTGGGTAAGGACACCGCAAGATTGAACCCAAAGCTAAGCACTTCTCCCATGGCAAGAAAGATCAATCTAGTAGGCCAGACCAAACCGATAATACGAAGAGACTTGCAAAGATAACTCAAACATACATAAAAGAATTCAGAGGAGATTCAAATATTATTCATAAATAAACTTGATCATAAACCCACAATTCATCGGATCTCGACAAACACACCGCAAAAAGAGATTACATCGAATAGATCTCCACAAGAGATGGGGAGAACATTGTATTGAGATCCAAAAAGAGAGAAGAAGCCAACTAGCTAATAACTATGGACCCTAAGGTCTGTGGTAAACTACTCACAACTCATCGGAAAGGCTATGGTGTTGATGTAGAAGCCCTCCGTGGTGGAATCCCCCTCCGGCAGAACGCCGGCGACGGCTCCAAGATAGGATCTCGCAGATACAGAAGGTTACGGTGGTGGAAATATTTCTTTGGTGGCTCCCTGGATGTTTTCGGGGTATGTAGGCTTATATAGGAAGAAGAAGTACGTCGGTGGCCGCCCGAGGGGCCCACGAGAAAGGGGGCGCACCCAGGAGGGGTGGGCGCGCCCTCCTATCTCGTGGCCGCCTCGGCTGCTTCTTAGCTTGCACTCCAAGTCCTCTGGATCATGTTCTTTCCAAAAATCACGCTCCCGAAGGTTTCATTCCGTTTGGACTCTGTTTGATATCCCTTTTCTTCAAAATACTGAAATAGGCAAAAAAACAACAATACGGGTTGGGCCTCCGGTTAGTAGTTTAGTCCCAAAAATGATATAATGTGTAAAATAAAGCCCATAAACATCTTAAACAGGTAATATAATAGCATGGAACAATAAAAAATTATAGATACGTTGGAGACGTATCAGAGTCGGTCTACTTGACACGGACATGATGCCTATATTCATAATCATTGCCTTGGATATTGTCATAACTTTGCCCTTTTCTATCAACTACTCGACAGTAATTTATTCACCCACCGCATGCTTTCTATCAAGAGAGAATCCTCTAGTGAAACCTATGGCCCCGGGTCTATTTTCCATCATGTATTTTCATATCTATAAACTAAAAAAAATACCTCACTGCAATTTATTTGTTTTTTACATTTTAGTAATCTTTTATATCTATCTCTGTCAGATCTCACCATTGCAATTTACCGTCAAGGGATTGACAATCCCTTTATCGCGTTGGGTTCAAGTGTTTGATTGTTTGTGCAGGTGCATAGATTGGAGACTGCTTGTACCTCCTTCTAGATTGATACCTTGGTTCTCTAACTGAGGGAAATACTTATCTCTACTTTGCTGCATCACCCTTTCCCCTTCAAGGGAAAAACCAACGCAAGCTCAAGAAGTAGCAGTTTCACGGTCCCCTGCTGTCCTGACTCTCACTTAGCATAAGTATTCTTTGAACATGCTGTGACGTGCCGGTATGTTGCAGTGCAAGCACGCTACCACCCCTATGTCTGCGACTGATCAGTTACCAGCCTAGGATGGTGCCTTGCTTCCTTCAGATGATGCTACGGAGTACCGCAGTATTGTTTGTGGCTTGCAGTACTTGACTATCACATGGCCGGACATCTCCTATGCGGTAAACCGTGTGTGTCAGTATCTTTATGCTCCTCGGACTTCACACTGGTCAGCTGTGAAGCATATATGACGTTATCTCTCTCGTACTATCTCATTTGGCTTGCATCTTCGGTCTACCTCCTCGAGTGCTCTATCGGCGTTCTCTAATGCAGATTGGGCTAGGAGCTTGGGTGACCGACGATCAATGGGAGGCTATGATGTCTTCTTTGGTTGCAACTTGATCGCCTGGAGTGCGCGCAAGCAGGCCACAGTATCTCGAAGTAGCACTGAAGCAGAATACAAGGCGGTTTGCCATGGCTGAGCTCATTTGGGTACAGTTTCTGTTGAGAGAGTTGGGAGTCTCTCAAGAGCAGCCATTGGTTCTTTGGTATGATAATATTGGTGCGACGTATCTTTCATCTAATCCAGTTTTTCATGCTCGTGCCAAGCACATCGAAGTTGACTATCACTTTATGAGGGAACGTGTTCCACAGAAGCTTCTTCATACCAGGTTCATCTTCTCTAAAGATCAACTTGCTGACATCTTAATGAAACCACTTCCACAACCTCAATTTGAAGGTTGTAGGCGCAATCTTAACTTGCTTTCCGTCGCCCCTCCGGCCATACACTAGGGCCGGCCCTGCGACTGATGGTGGACTGTGTGAGGTTAGAGAGGAGGAGAAGGCGCGTAGCTCTGTTGATTGGTTCCTCATGGTTGCCCAGCACCATGTAGGAGACGGAGGGACACATGCCTCAGGCCACGACCGCGTCACTCGAACGGTCGGCCTACTTGTAACATTTTGCTTTAGTAATAGGTTGAGATAGTAGAGGCGTATGCACTTTCCAACCTGTGTATGGGATTGTGTACTTCCAATATTATCTTGCTATTTTGTAAAGTTATTTGACTGGTAAGTTAATTTTCACGTTGCTTACATATGTTTGTATATTTTCTATCCTATGTCTGCATCTCTACTTCTAACAAAACTGATTCATGCTCCCGCAGACATGGCAAAGACTAAATATGCATCAATTTAAATAGACATTCCAGTTTTGTCGGTTGCAAAGGAAGCTCGAGAAACCGGCCCATTGGGAAGAAAACCGAAGAAAGAAGAGCAAACCAGTCCAAAGCATTAAGTAATTTGTAGCTTGTCCAGTGCAATCCTTCCAGACACGGTTAATGGAATGCAGCAACTAACAAACGAGTACTCCGTCCAACAATGGTCACCTGGGGTGGCCTGAGAGCCCTCCACGCCACCACGTGCCATGCTTTGGGCGCTCTCTCTGATTTTTGTTTTTTATTTTTCATCACACGTTTTCGGCTTTTCGAATATTTATCCCTTTTTTGGCATTTTGTTTTCCCCGGTTTTCCTTAGGTTTTGAATCAAAATAAATTCTCAAAAAAATGAAGAAAATTGTGACAAAAAATGTTCTTATTTTTTTCTTTCGCGAGGGGCACATATTTACTTCTCGTGGAGGCACGGATTTCCTTCTATGAAAGGTGCGGTTGTGCCTCTCAAAAACGGGAAAAAAATGTGTCCCTTTTTTATCCAAAAGAGGCACTGATTTGCTGCCGCGAGCCGCGCCTCTCTAAAACAAAAAACATTTTATTTTATTTCCTTCCGCGAGATGGACATATTTACTTCTTCGTGGAGGCATGGATTTGCTTCCGCGAGAGGCACGGTCGTGCCTCTCAGAAATGGGAAAAATATATTTTATTTTATTTCCGGATTTGCCTCTCTGAAAAAGAAATGTTTTCTTTTTTTTCATCTGTGAGAGGCACATATTTACTTCTTGTGGAGGTACGGATTTTCTTCTGCGAGTGCCACAGTCGTGTCTCTTTTGAAAAGGTAAAAAATGTGCTCGAGGTTCGGTTTTTCGGTGAAGAAAAAGTTCATCCAAACCTATCAACATGGGATCTAGTATTGAAGATCTCACCATGACGGATCCAATAGTGAAAATGGTTCAGATTTGGACACACGGTTAAAGAGATGAAAAGTTGTGAATAAACTGATGGAAAAGCAAAAATTAGTTGCGATAAGTGATGCACATGCAACCTGAAGAGGTGGAAGTGATCTTTGCAAAGATTGTTCTTTAATTAATTATTTCGTTAATGGTGGCGCTAGCATCTTGCTGGTCTTGACTGTGGGGAGCTTCCTGGCTAGTAGCTTGGCTAAAGGCAGAGGTGGCCCAAATCTGTAAAAAGAAAACAATAAGGAGAGGGAATTGGTGGCCTTACCCTTTCTAGGTGGACGGTCGGTCTAGGGCTCTGGGCAGAGATACTTGGGCTAGACGGATATGATCTGATTCAAAATAAATTTACTTTTTATTTAATGCTTAAAAAAATATTTTTCGTTTTGCAGGAAATTGATTGTGACGTTAATAATATTTGATGCAGTTCCTGTTACAAGTTGCCCATGACAAACTCCAAAAATTCATATCCACCCGCCTGTCCGTGTAGTAGCTCATGAGTTACATCATGATTCACCATATCTAAGTACGTGTTAGGTGCGCATAGTTGGTACAATGATCGCTATCACATTTAGTCCACGGTCTAGCGTGCCCTTGCCTGTTACCCAGTCATTAAGTCGGTCAATCGAAATTCATTACGACTGGCATTTGCTCCGTAGCGAAGTACCCCCTCCGTCCAAAAAATCTTGTCTTATATTTGTAGATATGGATGTATTTAATACTAAAACGCGACTTGATACATCCATATTTAGATAAATTTAAGACAAGAATTTTTGGACAGAGGGAGTACATACGTTGTGCGAGTTTACCAGATTAATGGTTTGTGCAACCAATTATCCTTTCTTTTATTTCCTGGGGTTTTGCCGGATTGTTCCTGTAATGGCAGACGTCCATCGTATGACCTCACCTCCATGAGTCACTCTCATTGGTCCTTTCGTTCTTTCCAGGACAAAATACCTCCACCATGCTACACAAACTAACTCATGGGGAAAACAACAGTTTCTCCATGACTTAATAAATCGTAATAGTAGCGTCAAACTAAACATCAACAAATTGTCCAACATTGACTGACTAATGTTAGAAGATCTCATGAAGTGCTATCGTAATACTAGTGCTATCGTGAAGTGGCACCAGCTTGCCAAAGAATGTACTCGGTCTCTATGTGCCACGAGTTAAAACTTCACTACTAAGCCGCCGGTAGCTGGTATGTGTTTGTTTTGGGGAATGCACTTGGAACTCAGCTTAGTTTATATAGATGCATGTTCCGACATGTGGGAACGTATGTTACTTAGTTAGCATGTGCGATGGACGACAAAGTATACCCACTATCATACCTGTACAAAAATACATATAGGTGGCCTACGATGACATTTAATTGTATACATTTGTGAATGTACAATCTAAGACAAATTCTGAACTTTCTTTCCTGGCAAAAAAGAAGAAGGATAAAATATGAACTTGCAAATATATGGTGATGGTTAAAGATATATTCCTCCCGCTGCTAACGATGAGAAGATGCATACACATACTTGTGCGCAATACATAAAATATAGTACGCGCAGCAGCAGGGTAGGAAACCAGTACAGTGTCAAGCTCATATGTGCTTTAGCCGTCTAAATAATTTTATTATTTAATCAATGTCCAAGAACAATAGCGATTACCGAACATATATAGGCCATTTAGTTAGGGATATTTGGTGCTGGCTTTTACTACTTGGCTAATGAACTTTAAATAAGGGTGTGCTTAGTACTCAACTGAGATTTAAGCAAGTCTTACTCAAGTGACATATTATGTAATCTTTCCCTAATAACCGGCTATTGCTTCTGCCCGCTCACCACCGCGGCATTTTTGCAAAGAACGCACATATTTTGTAAAATAAACCCACAGTCCAAAAATAAGTCAGAAAAAACGATTCAATGATTCGCTTGTCTTTTGGTCGCCCGGCCGGGCCCTCCCTGGCGCCCCGCAGCCCTGTCGCCCTCAGCCACTCGGCCCCGATGGCTCAGGACGAGGGGAACCACGGCAGTCGGGGTTGAGCAGGTTTGGGAGGGTGACCCGCGAGGAGGGCACGGTGCTCCTCTCTTCCCCGGCGGCGCTACGACATGAGGGAGACGAGGAATCTCGAGAGGGTGGGGAGGGGGTGGTAAAGGCCGTCGGCCTGGCTGCAGTTGGCCTGCGGGCATAGCTGAGGCGAGGCGGAGCTTGCAGCAGCGCGCCATGGGAGGCGGTCGCGTGGTGCAGAGGTGGGCAACGGTGGAGCAACAGAGAAGGAGCAAGGGGGCCCCGGAGCTCGCGGATGAACCTATAGCCCGCGAGGAGGACGTTGGCTCGGGAGGTCGACACGAGGGAGAAGGTCGCACAGGGGCTACCCAGCGTCCGGCCATGGTGGTTGCGGCCATGAGACACGCAGCTCACATCACGATGTACGATGCGTGGGCAAGGAGAGGCAGGATTTCCAGCCGAGAAGCTCCGATGGCGCGGTAGATGTAGGCACCATGGGAGGACGGAGTCGTGGAGATGGGAATCGAGCGGGGCTCTCTCCTAGCAGCGCGAGGTGGAGGAGACGAGGGGAGTGGGGGAATCGAGAGAGAGTGGAGGGGATCGGGCTAGGTAAGTGGATTAGGAGTGGATGACGCTGGGCCTTTGGCAGGCTAGATAGGTTGTGCACTACTGCTGTTGTTCTCTCTCTCTCTCTCTCTCTCTCTCTCTCTCTCTAAATTCCTTTTGTAGAAATTAGAAAAAGAAGAAGAAAAAGAGAAGGATGGAAAAGAAATGGCTAGGGTGCGTGGAAAATGTTGAAACTTTCAATGTAGATCCGAAGATTTATACTTAGCTCAATGAAAGAAGTTTCACCCAATATGGATGAGTTGAATTCAAACACACAAGTTAGGGCACACAGGGCGGACTCAAAAAAATGTGTTTCGTGTCCTACCTTATAAATTATCCCTTTTTCTAGGGGTTATAAATTATCCTTTTGATTACACATTTTCTGATATATAAATTATTGCAATGCCACTTATTTAATTTATTGGGTTAGAATGGGTGTTTCTTTCTTCTTTTTGTTTTGCCCGTTGCATGGGTTCTTTTGCTAGTAAGAAATAAAAACGAAAATCTGCAAACAAAAATTTACATGGATCTCAATGGATGATCTCATGAATACAGCATCAAACTCATAGTAAGACTTAGCAAGACTGTCTAAATAGTGATGCATGCATGCGTAGCTTGCAATAGCACGTGTTATTGACGTAGGTGTACGGTTCACCAACTCCCTGGCAGATGGTGAATTGGTGATGATCACCGTGCCCTCCTACAAATATACACCGGCCGGCCGTAACCCTGAACACGTAGGGTCAGATTTACAAACTGCAAACACATCCATCCCCAACTCCCAATGGCTCACGTTCTCGCTACGGCACAGCCCCTCGCCCTCCTCAAGCGGCCACCATCACCAAAGGCCAGCTTCGTCGATGGCAACGACAAGGCACGCAAGGCCCGTCACGGGGAGTCCGAGTCGGACCCGGCGGTGGGTCTAGCCGTGGCGCGTCACGAGTTCGGCGAGTATGGCGGCGTGAACATGTCCATTGAGGCCTCAGCCACGTTCACAGTCATGGAGCCGGAGATCCTGCGCCGGCTCTTCACAGGGGAGCTAGGCCCGGAACGCGACCAACTGTACATCTACAGCCGCCACTTCAATCCGACGGTGCTAGCTCTGGGGCGGCAGATGGCGGCCTTGGAGGGGACCGAGGCCGCCTACTGCACGGCGTCCGGCATGTCGGCCATCTCGTCCGTGCTGATGCAGCTGGTGGGCGCTGGCGGGCACGTGGTGGCATCGCGGTGTTTGTACGGAGGAACCCATGCCCTGCTGTCCCAATTCCTGCCGCGCACCTCTGGCGTGCACACGACGTTCGTGGACATGGACGACGAGGAGGCCGTACGCTCGGCCATGAAGCCAGGGGAGACGCGGGTGGTGTTCGTGGAGACTATGTCGAACCCAACACTTGCCGTTGCCGACATCCCGATGTTGGCGCGTTTGGCGTGCGAGGCCGGGGCCAAGCTGGTGGTGGACAACACCTTCACCCCAGTCGTCGTCTCGCCCGCGCGGCTAGGCGCTGACGTCGTCGTCCACAGCATGTCAAAGTTCATCAGCGGATGCGCCGATATAATCGCCGGTAAGGATGGATCCATGCCCATCCCGTACTCGATCTCAAAGTCATACAATTATAGTAATATGCATGCAATACAAGCGTACACCTTAGTAAACATAGGCTTCACCTTAGAGTGTAGCTAAAGTAACTAATATACTGTACGTGATGATCATGGTTTTTACTTTCAGTGAGGTTTCGCTGAAATTCACTGAATTTCAGTAATTTCAGTAGACACTAAAATATTACGTTTCAGCCAAAATATTTCAGCAATTTCACTACAACATAGGAATTCAAATATTTTTCAAAATATTTTTTTCATATTTCAAAATTGTTAATTGAATTCAACTAAATATTTTGGTCATTTGGCTGAAACGGAAACTGAAATCACTGAAATTCACTGAATTTCGGTGATCTCGGTTGGTGTTGGAATTGTTCTGAAACAGAAATTGAAAACCATGGTGAGGACTAGTGAAGCTATTGACGGAGTTGAATTCCAGGTGCGATCTGCGGTCCGGCGAGCCTGGTGAAAGCGATGATGGACCTGCAGGACGGTGCACTGATGCTCCTGGGCCCCACAATGAACGCAAAGGTGGCGTCCGAGCTTGCCGGGCGTCTTCCTCACCTGCCGCTACGAATGCAGGAGCACTCGCGCCGCGCCGCCGAGTTCGCCACCCGGATGCGCCTCCTGGGCCTCCAGGTTACGTACCCTGGCCTTCCGGACCACCCACACCACGACCGGCTATCCGCCATGGGCAACCCGTGTTACGGCGCCGGCGGGATGCTGTGCGTGGACATGGGCACCGAAGAGCGGGCCAATAGCCTCATGTACCACCTCCAGAACACCACCCACTTCGGCCTCATGGCCGTCAGCCTCGGCTACTACCAGACGCTCATGTCTTGCTCCGGGAACAGCACCAGCAGTGAGATGGCGCCCGACGACCGCGCCCGCGCCGGCATCTCCCCGGGCCTCATCCGCATGTCCATTGGGTACAATGGCACCCTGGACCAGCGCTGGGCGCAATTCGAGAGCGCCGTCACCCTTATGAAACAGGAGACTACCAGCGCTTCCGCAAGCAAGCTCATCTGACAGTTTTCCCGGCCACACTCCACACGTCATTTGTGTAATTTGTTCCCCTAAAATATGTTCTGCATACAAGTACAACTTTTAATTTGCTATCATAACAATTATAATTTGTTTCGTTGTCGTCAGTAGTGCTGTCAAATTCCTTATTCTGATGGGGTAACCTTTGTGTACTCGGATTATTTCATGTACCAGGCTCTTATCTCAACTAGATAGGAAGTGTGGCGTGCTGCATGCCCCGCCTGCCTAACCCGGTAATAGAGAATGTATATCTCAACCCGGTAACATCTATAACTTGCCCTCAGTCACATAACAATGGTAGTATATCCCATGTTTTAATAGAGAATATACATAGCAATTACACTTCCCATACTTCATCTAATGCGACACTTATCCTTATGGTTGTACATATCAATAATCCAACACCCAAAAGAAACATCCAACACCATTGCTCAAACCCATCATTTCAGCCTCCCAAAAAATAAACTCAGAGATTGCACAAGTAGTTCATAATAGTACAAATACAACATGAATAACACATCACTTTCCAATCCGTAAATCATTTTATAAAATGAGTAACAACGTGACATGATCATGGGGTCCCGAATAAGGAAATGAAAGAAAAAAACAAAACCGGTAACAAGGATAACCTGGTATTGCGATCAAGTTGTTGCTTCGCAAGGATACTGATAAAAGTGTGGCCTGGGTTTATTAGCTATCATGAACCAAATGGAAATGTATACGCAATAAAAGTCTCGCCTGGGTTTCTTAATATTGTGCATGTGGGAATCAGTATTGGTGTCGTGATCCAGCTATTGATTATTGACCGGAAGGTTTTCCGGGTCATGTCTACATATTACTGAACTTGTATGGTCACACACTTAACGTTTAGTGGTTTGATGCAAAACTAGAAAATAAAGGAGAATATGAGAACAGTTTGTAATACCCTGGTTTTTAGCCCCCTTTGTTTTTCTTCATTTTCAAGTTGGCTCTTCTACTTCTGCTTTGGATTTTTCTGAATTAGCTCTTCTTGGACATAGCAATTCAATAAGCTAAATAAAAACCCTTGCACAAACTATCACTCACCCCAAGCACTTAAAGTTTCTCACTCCTGCCCATTTCAGAAACTTGCATACTCTTGCCAAACCACGCAGCGCCGCCCCCCTTGCCCAGCCCATGCACGGAGCACGGCCATGGCCACTGGCACTATGTGCTCGTGCTACACAGTTGTTGCGTAGCTCCCGGCCGACACAGAACGCTTGGCCCCAAGCATCGTCCTAGCTGCGGCATAGGCCGGTAAAGGCCCTGCCTGTCTCCAACTCGCACGCAGCGGAGCCATGGCGCCGACACCCCAGGCAAGCCAATAAAAAGCGCCCCCTCGGCCTCGAACTCCCTCGCTCATTCATGTCCGCTCTCTCTTCCTCACACGCAAAGCCCCCCACCCAAACCCCACTAACTACTTAGTGAAGGCGTCATTTGTTAGTTGCAAGGGGCTGGTGAGCTAGCTACCAACTATATGGCAGAGAGCAAGACAAGAGACGACCTTTTGCAGATTTAAAATCAGGAGCATCTTCAAGTTGTGGCACTTAACATCCAATCCCGGATATACTAATAAATCTCTTGCTCACTCACGCACCTACTCATACAAAGAAAATGACCCGGTGTACGATGTAGTCAGTAGTAGCCCAGGTTGCATTAGTTAGTAAGTTACATGGGGCAGCTAAGCTAGCTAAGCTTAGCAGAGAAGCGACCTCAAGTGGCAGTGGTGCCCCCGCCAGAGTTACTGTTCACTCGCAAACCCGGTTATTCCTTCGTGCTGGACTCACCACCAGTGACAACGCGCCATGGTTGCCATTCATGTACAGCCCCCGGCAATACCTTCATGTTGGAATCACCACCGGCGACGACTCCCGTGAGGTCGATGACTGACATATAACTGGGTTGTCGCTCATGCGCAATCCCCGATGCATCCTCCACGTGAGAAGACAACGTACTCGGGCTGCCGTCCATGCGCGGTCCCCGCTGCACCCTCCGTCGTCTATTCCGTCGGCAACATCATCATGAACGGGACTCGACGACACATGTCGTTCAACTCACTCGGCGCACACTAGGCACAATACCTAGCTACTCACTCGCATCGGGCTCAACCGAAGACGAAGATGACACCATCGGTGCTGCCTGGGCAAGGCTTCGCAGCATTGCAAAGCTTCGCTCGCTGCCATTTCGCCGGTCCATGCAGGCGTGATGGGCCCACTGAGACTCGGCGACACGTGCCGTTCGACGCACTGTCAGCGGTGCGTCGTTTGACATGTCAGCATGCCTTGTGGTAACCGGCGGCGGAGACATCATCCCGTTCGCGGCTAGAGGCGGCGATTTCGTTAGCACCGGAGGTGGCGCTCTGGGCCGCTTCGACATGCTAGTCGTCCAGCTTGCCCCTATTATAGAGTTTGTCGAGGCTGGGTTCCGTTTACACCTCGGCTCACACGGAGCTCATCCAAGGCGAGGAGACATCTACACCACCCCCATCACGGAGCTTTCCTAAAGGCGGGTGCCTTCTACATGGCCTCGGAGCAAGCCTGAGGGCCGGCATGCTTCTTGGACCATGGTCGATAAGGAGCTCACCTAAAGTCGGGAATCTTCTATTCCATCTGGAAGCTCGCCCGAGGCGGGGTGCTGTCAACCACCATCGACATGGAGCTTGCCCCAAGCGGAGCACCGTCTACCACCAGCATCGACATTGGCTTGCCCCGAGCGGAGCTCGTTCTATGCCGGCGTCGACAAGGAGCCTGCGCTAAGTGGGGCTCGGTCTACACAACCGTTGACATGGATCTTGCCCCAAGTGAGGTTTGGTCTACGCGCCACCAAAGTGGAGGTCAGAAGGTGGACATCCACACCGCCTGGCACGTGGCTCGTCCGAGATAGGGCGCCGCCTACATTTCTGCTGACACGGCCCATCGATGGGCATTGTCTGCACCGACTTTCGGCTCGATCAGGCCATTGGCCACACCAACACATTTTGACGAGTGGGTGATACCGCCCAAGCCTACTCCAACATCTACATCGACTCACAGTGGCGGAGCTAGCAGCAGGTTAAGCCTGGGGCTATGCTATGTTGAGTGCTAAATTTCTGTGACTTTCTATACTTCGTATGAAGGAATTATAAGGGGAGTTGTTGCTAGGCCTGGGGCTATAGCCCTAGCTGCCCCAGGCCTGTCTCCGCCACTGTCGACTCACATCCACATCATCGCTCTAGTGCCGGCGAGGAAAATCTATACTCCACCGACATGTCTTTTTCCGATGAAGGAAACTACCACTTGATATGCCGACGAGGCAATGTCAAGTCATCCAGTCGGACACCGAGAAGGCCGACATAACTAGGCCAGGCACGGACGAGGCGAATGCCATCGACATCTTCATCATTGGACATCTACACGGCAGAGGGATATGGCTAACCATAGCCGGAGTGATGGACGTATCGCTCTCCCTTTCCACTTCATCAACACATCACCGCCATCTACACCAATGCTACTTCTTGTACTTGCGTTGGTTTTTTCCTTGAAGAGGAAAAGGTTGATGCCAGGGGCGGAGCTAGCGTATTGGTGTTGGGTTCAGCTGAACCCAACGAACTTTTCTAGCCGCCTATAGTATACAGATACATAGACGCTTTGACTCCAATAAAAAATATGGGCTGACCCCATCAACTTAGAAAGCAACGCTCAATGCAATGCCCGAAAGCCCACAAGTTAATTACCACCGTGACAAGCCTGTTCTTGGCTCCCCTCCTCAATCCTGGGGACCTCATATTTGCCGCTTTTTGCGGCAAACTGTCGATGGTTCGCACAGGGGATAAGTGACTTGGGCCGGCCCGTTTTACGGTTGGCGCTGTAAAAAATCAACAAAAAAACAGCGTGACAAGCCTGTTCGTGACTCCCCTCCTCAATCCAGGGGACCTCCTATTTGCCGCTTTTTGCGGCAAACTGTCGATGGTTCGCACAGGGGATAAGTGACTTGGGCCGGTCCATTTTACAGTTGGCACGGCGGACCTAGCCAGCATGACTGGCCGACCCTAGTTCAAAAATGTGCAACGCGCAACGTAAAGAAATGAAAGGCAACAACAAAATTTAGAAAACAAATCAGTAAAAAATTAGCGAAAACGTGTGTGTGTGTGTATATGATCATAGAACCCATGGCTTCCAGTGACTGAGCCATGTCGAAAACGTGTGTGTGTGTATAGGATCATATTTCAATGTCCAAAACAAGTTTGCACGTCCAAATAAAAATAGTTTTACAACCCATCAAAATTGTCTCTAAATAAAATAGTTTTACAGCCATATCGAACTTGTCTTGAATGAACCAATACATCTATTGGTTGCCAATGTAGCTGGCGGCCGGCTACTGGCCGCTCTGGAGCACTCGTCGGAAGCTGCCGTGGCCGCCATGGTACGTCGCTGGCGGTCGAATCCCCAGTGCCACCGGCTACGACGGCGACGGCCAAATCTCCTCCAATCGACGGTCAAAACTACGGCGAACGCGCGGGCATGGTGGCAGCCATGTCGAGACGTGGTTTGGTATGGACGGCCGGGGGTGCGCAGTAAGAAGGCGGACGGAGAATAGTGGCGGCGTCGGCGGCGGGGTGGGGCGGGGAGAGGGGGTGGACGCGTTTGAAGCGAAGGGACTGCCAGTGTCCCCGACAGGCGGGCCACGGGGAGACAAGGGCGTGCGTCGAGCCCGTCTGCGCGATGTCCGTTTCACCCCAAACTCGACGCAAGTTTGTAACGGGGATGGATCGAAAACGGACGAAATCCGGACATTTGTCCGTTTAGAGCCGCGTGTTGGGCCGTGCTATTCGCGCGTTCTACCCCAAACAGACGCACCCGAACAGAATGGGATCGCGCGCTGGAGTTGACCTAACAATACCGTGATGATGAGAGTGAAACAAAACTTCATGGGGTTGCTCGCGTGCAAAGGGTTCAAAACATTGGTCTTGCCACATGCGCCACGGGGCATCACCTGTCCTGCAAAGCTGACCCAGAGTCTCGTGACATGTTAGTACTGCATGCATGTCACATTGTGTACGATTCAGCCTACTGCTGCCCAGCTTCATCTGTAAACTCTGGTGCCGCGTTGTTTGACCGTGGCCACGCGGAAACCTGACGCGGTGTGTCCACCGTCACCGTGTACGAGTAGGCATCGCACGGGTGCCCACCGTCACTTTGTCGTCCGGTCAGGTCTCTCTGGTATGATTTCAGATTCCGATACCTTTTCTCTCCCGCGCATTAAAGCATCTCCAGCCGCGCCATCAGAACTGCCTTCCCAGGCGATTTTTTTGCGCGGACGCCAAAAAACAGTCCAGCCGCGTTCCCAGGATCCTGTTTTGCATCGGCTTGGACCGAAATCAGCGTCGGCGCACCCAGACCGAACCCGACGCGTCGGGGGGCGCCCGGCGGCACCCGGGGGTGCCGGGGCGAGTGTTTTGCCGCGAAACAGCCGCGGGCCTGCCGAGTCAGCGAGACGGCCTCTTCGTCGACCTCATCGCCTCGGTTCCTGCAAGAATCAATGTGAAGGCTGCCGCGCCGGTCAGCCTCCATTGATGCCTCACGGGCGACGCAGTGAAGACGCCGCCGACGCGCGTCCCGCCCGCATGCGCCACGCCTCCGCCCGCATGCCCCCCCACCCCGCTTCGGCTATAAAAGGCGCCGTCTCCCCACCGGTGATCTCCACAACATCCCCCTCTCCCTCCCACGAAAGCCTTCTTCCCGCCGGCGAGCTCTCCCACCACTCCCCTGCCCTCCGACGAGCGAAACCATGGTGGAGAGATACCCAGGCGACGGCGCAACGGCGAACGGTTTCGGCCGCCGACACCTCCAGGAGCCGGATGCGTGCCTTCTGTACGAGGCCGAGTACCCGGTGCCCCCCGACATGCGCGTGCCGGGTTCGTGGACACTGAGCGCCGGCGGCGTCCCGGCGCCGCCGGTGCCCGAAGGGGCGGTACGGCGGGCGGAGATCGCCCGCATCCGCTCCTCGCTGACGGAGGAGGAGCGGAACAAGCCGAGGTACGCGCCTGACAGCAAAACGTTGTGGACGTTGTACTTCGAGCGCCGCCGCGAGGAGCAAATCACCTCCGTCAATGACATCATCCCCCGCGGACGCCTCAACTCCGAAGGTCGGCGCGAGTGGTGGGGCGTCCCCGGCCGCACACTCGACGCCGTCCTCGACCATATCAAGACCGGCAATGTGCCGCGGCTGGAGTACCCAACGCGGTCCTCCTTTTCTCGCCGCCGCGGCAGTTCCTGGATGTCGTGGCCAATGGAGCCGGGGTCGTCCTCATCGTCGGGCTCGCCGGTCCTCCACCCCGTCAAGCCCGAGCCAGAGGAAACACCGCTCGGGTGTCGGGCTCGCAGCGGCGCCCTCATCATCAACGAGCCCTCGCCGGTGACGGCACCGACGAGGCGCTCCCTGTGCCTTGTCCGGCCGAAGCCCGAGCCGGGGTTGCTCCCCATGAAGCCGGAGCACGCCGGCATGGTGGACCCCGACGACGAGTCCGCCCTCAAATGGGTGAAGGAGGACTACGCCGGCGAGCAGGTGCGCCACCAACACTGGGCGTGGAAGGAGCTCCAGGCCCGCTGCCGCGCTGAGGCCCGTCACCGCGCTGAGGCCCGTCGCCGCGCTGAGGAGGGCAGCGTTATCGTCATTGTGCTTCTGTTATGTCACCATGCCATTCGGCCTCAAGAATGCCGGAGCCACATTCATGAGAATGATTCAGAAGTGTTTGCTCACTCAAATCAGTCGGAATGTGGAAGCATACATGGATGATATTGTGTTCAAGTCACGGAAAGGTTCCGACCTATCGACTGACCTTGCTGAGACATTTGCCAACCTCAGGAGGTATGATATCAAGCTTAATCCAGCAAAGTGCACATTCGGAGTTCCTGGCGGAAAATTACTCGGTTTTCTCATTTCTGAACGAGGAATCGACGCAAATCCAGAAAAAGTTGGCACTATACTCCGAATGAAACGACCTGTGTGTGTGCACGATGTTTAGAAGCTTATTGGTTGCTTGGCCGCTTTAAGTCGATTCATCTCTCGTCTCGGTGAAAAGGCATTGCCTCTTTACCGACTGATGAAGAAGTCGGACAAGTTCGAGTGGACTTCTGAAACTGATGCAGCGTTTGCAGAGCTAAAAGCCCTGCTTTCCACCCAGCCGGTGCTTGCTGCCCTGATCAGCAAAGAGCCTTTGCTGCTTTACATTGCAGCCACAGGACAAGTCGTCAGTACAGTACTTACGGTCGAGCGGGAAGAAGAAGGAAAAGCCTTTAAAGTTCAGCGCCCAGTATATTATATTTTTGAAGTTTTGACCCCATCAAAGCAAAGATACCCTCATTATCAGAAGCTTGTATATGGTATTTATATGACCACGAAGAAGGTTGCTCATTATTTCTCTGACCATTCCATTACAGTCGTCAGCGACGCTCCATTGTCAGAGATTCTGCACAACAGAGATGTAACTGGTCGAGTGCAAAATGGGCGATTGAACTCCTTCCCCTAGATATCAGTTTTGAGGCAAAGAAAGCTATCAAGTCCCAAGCAATAGCAGATTTCATCGCCGAGTGGACCGAACAGCAACTGCCGACTCAAGTTCACTCGGAACACTAGACCATGTTCTTCGATGGTTCTAAGATGCTGAATGGATCCGGTCCTGGGGTAGTGTTGGTTTCCCCCCCCCCCCAAGGAGATAAGCTCAGATATGTCCTCCAGATTCACTTTGATTCCTCCAATAACGAAGCAGAACACGAAGCACTTTTGTATGGGTTGCGTATGGCCATTTCACTCGGCGTCCGTCGCCTCATGGTCTATGGCGACTCTGATTTGGTGGTTAACCAAGTGATGAAGGAGTGGGACGTCAGAAGCCTATCCAGGACTGGTTACTGCAATGCAGTAAGAAATCTAGAGAAGAAATTCGAGGGGTTAGAGCTTCATCATATACCCCGACTGAAAAATCAAGCAGCTGATGATTTGGGAAAAATAGGTTCCAAGAGAGAAGCCATCCCCAGTGATGTGTTTTTGGAACACATCCACACGCCGTCAGTTCAAGAGAATCCTTTCACCGAAGAAGCCCCACAGCCAAAAAGTGCCACGAATCCGACTGAAGTTGAGGTCCCAGCTGTGGTCGACCTGATCATGGAAGTTTTGGTCATCAATCCCGACTGGACAGTGCCGTACATCACGTATATCCTAAGGAAAGAGCTCCCAGAGAATGAAGAAGAGGCTCGACAGATCGTCCGTCGATCCAAGGCCTTTACTGTGATGAAGGAACAGTTGTACAGGGAAAGCGCGACTGGAGCCAGTCAGAAATGTATAACGCCAGAAGAAGGTCGGATAATTCTCGACGATATCCACTCGGGGACCTGTGGCCACCATGCGTCCTCTCAAACTATTGTGGCTAAAGCATACCGAGCGGGGTTTTACTGGCCCAGAGCAAATGAAATGGCAAAAGAGATAGTCGACAAGTATGAAGGATGTCAGTTCTATTCCAATATGTCACACAAGCCCGCCTCAACCTTGAAGACCATTCCAATCGGCTGGCCCTTCGTTGTTTGGGGATTAGATATGGTTGGACCACTGAGAACTGGCAGGAGAGGTTTCACCCATGTACTGGTGGCAGTCGACAAGTTCACCAAGTGGATCGAAGCCAAGCCTATCAAGAATCTTGATGCCGGCACTGCTATCAGCTTCATCAGAGAGTTGATATTCAGATATGGAGTTCCGCATAGCATCATCACTGATAATGGGTCAAACTTGGATTCCGACTAATTCAAAGCCTTTTGCGCTTCTCGAGGCAGGCGAGTCGACTACGCTTCCGTCGCTCACCCCCAGTGAATGGACAAGCAGAAAGAGCAAACGGCCTAATTCTCAAAGGACTGAAACCCTGGTTGATGCGTGATCTCAAACACGCAGCAGGCGCGTGGGTCGACGAACTTCCATCAGTCCTTTGGGGATTGAGGACTATTCCTAATCGGTAGACTAGGCGAACTCCATTCTTTCTGGTCTATGGAGCTGAAGCAGTTCTGCCGAGTGACCTGCTTCACAATGCACCCCGAGTCGAGCTCTACTCTGAAGATGAAGCATAACAAGCCCGGCAGGACGCAGTCGACCTTCTAGAAGAAGAAAGAGAGATGGCCATGATCCGATCGACCATCTATCAACAGGACTTGCGTCGATTCCATGCAAGAAGTGTGAAGAGTCGAGCCTTCCAAGAAGGAGACTTGGTACTCCGAGTGGATCAACAGAAGCCACACAAACTCGCCCCTACATGGGAAGGCCCCTTCATCGTCACCAAAGTTCTCCACAATGGAACATACCGTCTGTACAATGTCAGTCGCCAGATTGATGAGCCACGAGCTTGGAATGTGGACCTGCTCCGCCGCTTTTACACTTAAGTACTCACTCGGATGAGATGTAATAAAAATTACTCCTGTAGTTTGTTTATCAAAGACAAAAGTGTTATAATTTTCCCATTGATTGTTGTCGCTTTTGTCTATGTGAGAAATCCCCTAGTGGGTGGCTTAGCTGCGAATCCGTTTCGCCTAAGTTTGTAAAAAAAATTCTACCGAGTGACGAGCAAGCCTCTCACTCGGGGGCTTAGCTGCGAATCCGTTTCGCCTAAGTATTTGAAATCCTACCGAGTGGAGAGCAAACCTCCCACTCGGGGGCTTAGCTGCAGTCCAGTACTCGCCCAAGTATTTGAAATCCTACCAAGTGGAGAGCAAACCTCCCACTCGGAGGCTTAGCTGCAGTCCACTACTCGCCTAAGTATTTGAAATCCTACCGAGTGGAGAGCAAACCTCCCACTCGGGGGCTTAGCTGCAGTCCAGTACTCGCCTAAGTATTTGAAATCCTACCGAGTGTAGAGCAAACCTCCAACTCGGGGGCTTAGCTGCAGTCCAGTACTCGCCTAAGTATTTGAAATCCTACCGAGTGGAGAGCAAACCTCCCACTCGGGGGCTTAGCTGCAGTCCAGTACTCGCCTAAGTATTTGAAATCCTACCGAGTGGAGAGCAAACCCCCCACTCGGGGGCTTAGCTGCAGTCCAGTACTCGCCTAAGTATTTGAAATCCTACCGAGTGGATAGCAAACCTCCCACTCGGGAGCTTAGCTGCAGTCTAGTACTCGCCTAAGTAGGAAACCAATTCCGATCCGCAAGGACGATGAGGTGCAGGTCGACTGTTACCTTCTCCCTCGGAGCTCCGCCACAAATACAATGTGCGCTCTGCAAGGATGACGAGGTGCAGGTCGACTGCTACCTTCTCCTTCGGAGCTCCGCCACAAATATAATGTGCGCTCTGCAAGGGCGACGAGGTGCAGGTCGAATGCTACCTTCTCCTTAGGAGCTAAGCCACAAATACAACATGCGCTCAACAAGGACGCAAGTCGACTGCAATCTGTGCTCCATCCTTACCTGTAAGAGTGATGAAGAGCAGGTCGACTGGCTTCTCCATCTCAGAGCTGTGTCTCGAGCATTAAAGTATATTCCGAGTGAAGAACAAAGTTTGCTCGAAGGCGAATGCAAGTGTATTCAACGGTAAGCCAAGTTCAGATAACATCCTACGGATTCAGAAGTGCTCAGGCATCAAGCCTGTAAAAGTTTATCGGTTACAAAACCACTCGGCATTCCGAGGCAAATTTAAGGCATCAAGCATAGAAGTTTTTTACTCCTCGGGTGGAGGACTGGAAGGCGCGACAAACTGGTCCAAGTCGATTCTATCTGCAATCCGAGTGGTTGTGGCAATGAAGGTCTCCATGAAAGATTGGAAGCCACGCTTCTTGGTATTGACCACTTTGAGGGACGCCAGCTTGTCCTCTCGCGCATCCTTGCAGTGAACACGGACCAGGGACAAGCAACATCAGCACCACACCTGGCAGAAGACTTCTTCCATTCTTGCACTCGACCTGAAACTTCATTCAGTCGAGTCATCAGAGACTCGACGTCATTTTGAATCGTCTCTCCCGGCCAGAGTGTTGTGTCGATCCGATCCAAACCAAAATCTTGTTTACAAAATCAGAGTTTATTGTTGTTCACAACGCAAAACACTTGCGTCGCGTGTGTGGGGTGGGTGGAGGTGGGGGCATGTCAAGCGATGCAGGCAAGTCTGTCGTCCCTCCCATGCCTCCAAGTTTTATGTGTTAGATGGATGAGTGTTGACCATGGTGAATCTGATAAAGTTTGAGAAAGTTTCAACAAAATGTCAAAAATTGGGAGAGTACATGGTCATATAGTGTACAATGTTTGTTGTACATGGCAAAGTGCGGATGAAAAATGCGGAAGCAGATAGAGTGCTTTAGCTGCGGGACATGTAAAAAACTATATAAAAAAGAGAAAAATATACTTTTCGTCCCTCAATTCTCCGCCGAGTCTAGATTTGATCCCTCAACTCCAAAATCGGACAACTTGCACCCCTAACTACTGAAACCGGAGAAGATTCATCCTTGTTCACGGTTTTGACTGGTTTTCGTGCTGTCCCGCCTCGCTTTTGACCGTGCCGACTGAAATTCCTCTACTTTTTCAGAGTCCGTGTAATGTTTTCAAATTTTGGTACTTTTCTCAAATACGTGAACTTTTTTAAAAATTTTGAACTTTTTTTAAATCCACGTACTTTTTTCAACTTCACGTACTTTTTTCAATTCCAAGTACTTTTAAAAGTTCTTGTAGTTTTTTCAAATTCATGTAATTTTTAAAATGACATACTTCTTCACATTCCCGTACATTTTTTTTGGAAAGAGTTCATGAATTCGAAAAGAGTTCATGTAATTTTTTCAAATTCATATAATTTTTAAATAAACGTACTTTTTTGTAAAGAGTTCACGAATTTGAAAATTTTATGTGAACTTGAAAAAATGTACTTGGATTTCAAACCTTTTTACGCAAATTAGAAAAAATATGTGGATTTGGAAAAAATGTGTCCACTTTGAAACAAGTACGTGAGTTTCAGACAAAGTCCATCAATTGAAAAAGGAACATGTATTTGAAAGAAATACGTGAACTTTCAAAAGTATGCATATTTGAAACAGATATGTGAATTTCAAAAATAATTCATGGATTAAAAAAACACTTGGATTTGATAAAATTTCACAAACATGGGAAAGTGCGCAATTTGTTTTTTTTAATGAACTTGAAAAAGTACGCAACTTTTAAAATAGTTCATGGATTTGAAAAGAAGTATGTTTATCATTGAAAAAATTATGCGACCTTGCAAAAATAACACATATTTGAAAAGAGTATGTGAATTTTAAAAAGTTCATGAATATGAAAAAACTACGTGAATTTGAGTAAAAAAGGGTCAAAATCGGGGTGAGTCAGCACCAAAACTGGTCAAAACCAAGACCGGGGATGGACCTTGTCCGGTTTCGGTAGTTGAGGGTGCAAGTTGTCCGGTTTTGAAGTTAAGAGACCAAATCTAGACTCCACCAAAAGTTGAAGGACGAAAATTATACCTTTCTCTATAAAAAAAAGAAGAGACAACTATGAATTTGACATGAGAAGACGAAAGAGCAACTAAAAAATATTCTTAAAGTTCACATATGCAATTTGGAAATTCTTTTATGTGGCATCCAATATGCTGAGTTATTCACTCGCATGAAAATCAGGAAGGAGCTATATGGGTGATGATGCATCGGTGTTGTCGGGTACGGTGACTTTATGGTGGTGTGCGATGGCGTTGGACGGATACTCCGAGAGATTGGGAACAAGAAACAAGAATACGGAACTTAATTTTCGCGGGAGCTTTGTCTATCATGAAGAAAAAGATGTGATTACTGCTTTAGATGGAGTTATGTGATGTCAAGGAAGTAGTAGTGGAGCTCATGAATAATGGTTCAAGTCCACTGTAACATGAATATTTGTTCAAGTCCAATTTAACACCGAGTCTCACGCATGGTCGCTTCAAGGTGGCGATGTCATATTTGCCGAGTATTTGGTGTATTTGCAATGGTGGTTTGTCAACAACCTTGCATTCCCTGGATGATGTATTATTGGGAACCATATATGACTGAACCAGTCATCTTTTGGTGTTTGTGACGCTACTTCACACGGGAAAGGTGGATGGAGCATCCATGTCTGAGATCTTAAGAACCAAAATGTCACCAAAGAACTGGATAAGGATGCGTGGAAGTTAGCTATCCACGTGTGAGAACCATGAGTTGGGTTTGAGATCTTATGGGTTTCTACTCTAGCCTATGTCAATTTGTTTGGGACTAAAAAGGGCTTGCTCGTGGACATTTTGTGTTGTCGATTTGATGGTGATGTTGGAGTTGCCCTTATGTCATAGCAGCATGGGATGTGTTGATCACACACACGAGAAAAATTGTGTAAAGCGTGCAGCAGAAATTTTGGGTATTGAGGAATTTAGCGGTGTCACATGTGTCGAATATTTGGTGTATGAGCTCTTCTATATTTGTATTTGTAATTAGCGGTGGGTTAGCTGTTTTGATTCGGAAACATGCAATTTAGACCTACTATATAAGGGCACCACTGCAGGGTAACGATGGCGACGCGCGCCCGGCGTGGTGAGACTGCTGGACGTGGTGGTCATCTTCTTCCCGAGATGGCCGACCAGAGGCTTGGTGATCGGATCTCGAGATCCATCAACTTGTCCCGGCTGCGAGTAGGGGAGACATGGTTGCCGGTGAAAACCGAGCCGACGACAGGCGATGGCGGCGTTCTCGGCGTTACCTTGATGAAGGCATCGTCATGTAACTATTGTCGACCCACTCGTGCTGCTCCGGGGGAAATCCTAGGATCCGGTGTTCCAGATCGGACGATGGCGGCACTGCGGTGTCGTTTCTCTCTTGGGAGCATCGTTTGCGGAGCGGCGCTAGATGTTAGAGGCAGGAGGTGGAGCGGCTTCGTCTTGCACGGAGCTTCGGGGGTGACGTTAAGTCATGCCTGACCGACAGGTGCTACGCTTTGTCATGCCTGGTCTGCAGGTGCTACGCACGACAGATCTTCCAAGGACTTCAAGCTGTGTCGGCTGGTGATACCTGGCAGCATGGCGCTGAGGTGTATCAGTGGCGACCGCGACATGCTCAGCTATTTGCGCGCAGGGAGGAGGTGTCGTTTGGCGCCGTGGTGGCGTCGACGATAGCTAGACCGAGCAAGATTGATGCATCAGTACAGTTCTGAAGATGGAGCGGTGGCAGTTGGCGGCGGCGGGATCTGAGTGCACGCCGGACCGGTGAGACCCATGCCCGGCAGGCGTCCTGGATGGGTTCTCAGGTCTTAGATGTTAGATTTGGCTGCGATGTCTGTTTGGTATTAGGCTCAGGCTATCTGCGCCCCTTCATCAGCTGGATAGAGGTGCTTAGACGGCGACTTTAGTCTTACTGTTGTATTACTTTATGAGGTCTTGTAAAAATAATTAATAAAGTGGCCGTATGCATCGCCCAGATGCAGAGGCTGGGGGTCATCCTCCTTTTAAAAAAAACAAACAAAACTGCAGGGTAACGAAATAGACTAACATAAATCGTAGGCTAAACACAGAATACTAGAGGGACAATCCAGGCCTGTGGCAGGGGCGATAGGACCAGTCGTGACACAGTAGTCAGAGCGTTGTCTAATGTCCCAAGAGCTCAATCTATACTATGTTCATAGTCATGCCTTGAAGATGTAGACATATTGATGAATCTCGTTAACAAATCTATCTTGATTGTTCCTCTCCAGAGGCGAAACCCTCGCGCCGCAAGAAGCTATCCATTCTCCGACTCCCCTCACTGCCGCTGCAGCCAGCCCTCGCCTGCAGTATTCCCCCTTGCGTCAGCGTATGGGCCAGCCCATTAACAGCACATCATAGAGCGTTTTTTTCACTCCTGTTTTATTTCTTTCTTCTTGTTTCTGTTGTTTATGTGGTGCAGCCCTGCTACTTTTTTCTTTTCTTTTCCTACTCTTATTATTCCTGCTTTTCCTGATTTTTTCCTTCCTTTTTTGCTTTCATATTATATGTGCTCCCATTTTTATTTTATTTTTTCATAGTTTCTGGTTTGTTTTGTTACAAGAATAGAATTATTTATAATTACCGTGAACTCTTCTAACTTAGTATGTGTTTAAAATACACTATGATCATTTCTTTAATACATGATGAACAGTGTTTCATACATGATGAATGTTTGTAAAATACTGATGAACATGTTCTAAATATACTGCAAATATTTCCAATGCATGACGGGCATATTTTAGTAAATGATAAAAACATTTAAAGTGCACGATGAATATTTTGGAACGCTTGGTAAACATGTTCTAATACATGGTGACCAAATTGAAATATATGTGAATACTAATACACGATGAGCTCTAAAACACAGATAAAAAATCTAATAAAGAAAAACATTTAAATGAATGAAAACATCAATTAAACATTTAACTTTTTTCATTTTGAGATGAATATATTTCAATACATGATAAAACAAAAATATTCTTAAAACCAATAGAAAAATCAGTTCTGAAAGGCCAAAACTACAACAAAAAGGGTTCTCTGATCCAGCTAGTGCGGTTGCTCGTGCTAGTGCTAGGCCGCCGGCCCATGTGTATCGACGACGCCATTGCGCGAGAGCTATATCTTGATTTAACTGAGATGGAAGCTACTCTCTGCTGAAATCAACCATTTTTTGCGCACTGAGATAGCTCTTGCGCGTGAGGCAGAGCCAGCCATTTTTTTCTATTTTTTTGTGAGCAGACGCTTCTCTGGTTCATTGGAACGTTTCGGTTGTGTCTTCGCCGTATTTTTTATGCAGGCGTTTTCACCAGTTTCTTCATTTTCTTTATCTTTTTTTGTAGGTCTATTTTCTTTTCTTTATTTTCGTGACGGTTTACTTTATTTTTAACAGCGCTTACCTACTTTTTGTTCGTTGTCTTTTCCTCCGTTTTTTGTCATTTTTTCCTCGGCTCTAACTTCTTTTTTTCTTTTCTTTCTTCTTTTCTTCTGTTTTTTTGTTCCTTTGTAACCTATTTTTTTTGTTTTTCTAGGTTTTCAGTACATATTCATAATTGTTAATACATATCAGAAAAAAGTTGTATACACACTTATCTTTATCTTTATCTAATGATAAAGCAAATTGGGTTTCTTTCGTCCGTCATAATTTTTTTTCAAAAAAGTCTCTCTATTTCAGATAATTCAACCTGCAGTCCTGTTTTAAGTGAAAACGAAGCGTTATTTTTGTATTTTACACAAAAGTTCCTGTCTTTTTTTGAAATCAACCCGCCGTCCGGATTTAAGTCACACCCAAAACGTTATTTTACATTTTGCGAAACCCCCCCTGATGTTTTAGGTAATTCATCCGCGGATCATATTTAAGTCAAACAAATGCTTTTTATAATCATCCATATCTTTTAAACCGTAAATCCAATTTGAACATGTTATATATGAAATTTGATTAGAAAAATATGTAGAATATGAATATGAGATTATTTTTACCTGTTAAATATTTTTAAATAGTATTTTGGAATATATTTGAGTCAAACCAAATGATTTTCTAAATTATCTGTATCTTTTAAACCGTAACATCGATTTTAACATATTATATATGAAATTTTATTAGAAAAATGTGTGGAATCTAAATATGATGCTAGTTTCACCTATTAAATAATTTTAAAATATTGTTATAAAAGCAAACTTATAATTTATAGCGCAAGATCCCTTTTTTCATACCGGCGGCTATCCGGATTGCAAATAAATACCCCACTATAACCATATACGGAAAAGAAAACATCGATAACTACACGTGCATACCTCTAAAAAATGTCGCAAGGGAAAACAACCGATTTCTCATTGCGAGAGTGAGAGAAAGCGAGCGAGAGAGCGAGGGGGGGGAGAGAGAGGGAGAGGGAGGAGAGAGGGAGAGAGAGACGCCTTAGGATTAACCATATTCAACACACGTTTTTTGTTGTTTTGCGTGAACACCGAGGCCATCGCCGGCGAGGGTGAGAAGGAGGATAAGCGGCAACACAAATATGATGCCTCACAAAAATAAAGAAGATGGACCTATTGTGGTCTTGAGTGATGGTTGTTGAGTTAAGAGTGTGTGTTATGTTTTCTCTCCCGTTGCAACGCACGGGCTCTTTTGCTAGTAATATTGAAATAAATGATTGACATTTTTTAAAAATCTTATAGCTTTTATGTCTAATTTTTATCCATACACATTGTACATTTCTGGTATATATCTAATACATTTTAAATAAGGGTTTAATTTTTTAAATTCAAATATATTACTTTTTGGTACATGTTCTGTTTTTATACACATTTAAAAAAAACTGATTACATTTTTCAATTATAATATTAACATTATTAATACATGGTTAACATTTTTCTATATAAATTTAACATTTGTTCTGAAATGCTTGATTAATATTTATGTTTCAATTACAAGATTTACATTTTTTTAATACATGGTCAATATATTTTTATACACATATAAGGTTTTTCAAATGCTCTATCAACATTTTTATTGCAAGATTAACATTTTCTGAATACATGGTCACATTTGTTCTATAAACGGTTAACATTTTCAAATGCTTAATTCACATTTTTTAAATACTTGTTTAACTTTTTTTCAAATGCATGATTAACATTTTTTTGATCAATTTTTTTCAAATACATTGCATATTTTCTGTATTTATTTTTCGTATACGTGGTCAATATTTTTTATACACATTTAACATTTTTCAAATGCATGTTAAAATATTCAAAACATTATAACACGTACGGTTTGTGTCTAAGATCGGAAGTCATTTAACGTCTTCCAGATTGGACTTTGTTGTACTCCCTCCGTTCCTAAATATAGGTCTTTTTAGACATTTCAAATAGACTACAACATACAGATGTATATAGATCGAAAGTCACTCAACACCAGATGGGTGCTCGGTCTCTAGAACCGCCCGAGGGCCATCTCGAAAGCAGAAAATAAGATGGAACTATAATTTGGTAAGGTGGTTTGCCAAGCATGGAAGAAAACAAGAAAAAAAAGTAAAAGACGTATTATCGTGAATGCACAAAAAGGGAGAAGAGAAAGTTCTAGGTTTGGCACTCTCTTTGTCGAGCGTTACTTTCGGTAAAGGTTGTCATTACCGAGGGCCGAGAATCGACCCTCGGTAACCACTACTCTAATTCTTTTATTTTCCTTCTATTTGTGTTTTTGATTGACACTCTCTTCTTGTATCTGATATTTCAAATGTTTTTAGGACTAGAATTTGAAAATGCAATGACTTTCTGATGAACCTTTTCTATGAAAAGGACTTTTTGATGACTTATATATATGTTTTGGGCTAGATTTGTTCAAAACCCAACTTGAAAGATTGTAAAGTAAAAACATGAGAACGGTGACCTGCCGTAACGAGAAGAAACAGGTATTCACCGTGGGCTACCCTCTCTCGGTGCCGGTCAACGGCCTAGGCCGCCCAGGCCATCGGATGGGTCCTCGGTATGGAAACCGCCTGAGGGGGGAAGGGGACCATACCTGTATGCGCAAGGCCCCATGCATATGCATGCAAATGGGTGGTGTGTTGTTGGAATAACTTACACACGTCCTTGACTTGACACATGCCTCACGAACCACACAGACGGGCGGGAACATCGAGGACTAGCTGCATTCGTCCGCGAGACTGAGTCTTCGGCAGGTGATCCTGTGACAGAATGGGCTTAGACTTGGTCTGTCATCTTGTGACGACCTGCCGTAACACGAAGAAGCAGTTTTTCACCGTGGCCTACCCCCTCTCGGTGCGTATCAACGGTCTAGACCACCGGGGCCACCGGATGGGTGCTCGATCTATAGAACCGCCCAAGGGGGCAGGAGGGACCACACCTGCATGTGCAAGGCCCCATGCATATGCATGCAAATGAGTGGTGTGCTGTTGGAATAGCCTATGCACGTCCTTGACGTGACACATGCCTCACGAACCACACAGACGGGTGGGAACGTCGAGGACGGCTGCGTTCGTCTGCTAGAACGAGTCTTCGGTGGGTGATCCTGTGACATAATGGGCTTAGAATTGGTCTGTGATCTCGCGACGACCTGCTGTAACACAAAGAAGTAGTTGTTCACCGTGGCCTACCCCCTCTCTGTGCCGGTCAACGTCCTAGACCGCCGGGGCCACCGGATGGGTGCTCGGTCACTAGAACCGCCCAAGGGCCATCTGAATAGCATAAAACAAGACGGTAACTATAATGTGGTAAGGTGGTTTGCCAAGCATGGAAGAAAATAACAAAAAAGTATAAGACATATTATCGAGAATGCACACAAAGGGAGAAGAGAAAGTTCTAGGTTTGTCACTCTCTTTGCCTAGAGCAACTCTCGGTAAAGGTGGGCATTACCGAGAGCCGATAGTCGACCCTCGGTAAGCACTGCTCTAATTCTTTATTTTCCTACGTGTACCTCTGTTTATAAAACCGTAAGGCCGGATTGCCTTGTTTGCCATAAATCCGTTCCCTCGTAAAGGCTTTATAAAGTGGGACAAACACTCCCCGGCTACTGGCCGATGAGGTTGAAGCCAATGGTCGGTCAACAAAGTTTTATACAATGCGGATCCAAGCATTAATTATGTAAAGTACTTGGATACATAGAATCATTACACATAAATTGTGAGTAAAGTCAATTTATTGCAGCCCATCTTTTAAAGAGTAAAGGGCACAATCTCGCCGAGATAACCGAGTAGCTGACGTAACGCTCTCATAATTCCCAATTGGCATTGATGTCCTATCTATTAAGCTCCTCGGGGCCGACCTTGGCGAGCCCAGCTTCTGCTCGCTCTAGCTCATTTAAGAGATATTTATTCTGTTTCCGAGATGTTTGTCTTAAACAAAACAACTTTTATTGTCAAGCGGATATCGGTCCTTAATTCGGCCACCAGTGCCCACATTAAGGCTCGACGGCTACTGGGCTTCGCGCTTATCATTTACAAATATTAAAGTGGCACATTGATCCCCTGATCTGGTGTTGCCACCCGACCAGTGGCTCGTTGGCTACTGCATTGCGTATTTAATGCAGAAAATTCAAAGTGCTCAGTGTTTGGCTTGACCGAGCTATGGGAAACACATCTTTGGACAACAACAGGTACCATCTGGAACTTATCTGTGTCAAGCTAATATATTAGGATGACTTCTTAAAACCCTCTCTCAAGGGTGCATCCCAGATTTCAGGCCGACACACACCTTGAGGGCTACCCGATATACATCTCGCCAGCACATAAATTGCACCAATCGGAAATAAAATCCGCAAACAATCAGCCCACCGCCGAGGTAGTGCACAACCTCAGAAGAAGTCAAACATAAACTTGGATACAAATGGTTGGCTCCATATAGGGCTTTTCCGACATTAATCTCGGCTAAACTCCTTCGGCTTTTCGAGCCAAGGTGATCTATGAAACCTCGTACACAGTCCGACGTTGGAGCTCGGATACAGTCCGGCGTTGGAGCTCAGATATAGTCCGACATTAGAGCTTGGATACAACCTAGCATTGGAGCTCAGACGCCAGAGGACACCACCACACGGTAAGCACTTCACACCCGAGGTGTGGCATAGAAATAACAAGGCATTGATAAAGGCCGAAGACTTAAAAGGGCTCCTTGGATACCCAATGTGTAAACTCTTCGGACTCACTTCAACGATCCTCATGGTTGAAGATGTGAAGATTTGTTGAACCAGTTTTCAAGAGCGACGACTGAAGATGAAGAACAGTTCGGAAGAATCGAGGAGCGTCCCCAACTTGAAGACCGGTTAAGGGGGCTACTGATGGTGTCCTGGACTAGGGGGTACTCACCACGTCGTCTCCCGACCAGCGGGATCAGGCCGAGGACCCCCATGGCGGTTCACTCATGGGCCACTTCGGGCAGCCCATGCCGCATACAAGGGAGATTCCACAAGCCTTGCCGCCCAAGCCGAGGACTCTTCGAAACACTAGGCCTCCGGTGTATTATATAAACAAAGGCCAGGCTAGTCAATAGGGGATCTAATATTCATTAGAAAAATCTCATGGTAGAGACATGTACCCTATACTACACCCATATCAATACAATCAAAAGCAAGACATAGGGCATTATCTCTTCGAGAGAGCCCAAACCTAGGTAAAATTCAGTGTCCATGTTACCATCACTCGAAGACACCTAGCTTAGGACTCCTACTACGAGATAAGCCGGATATGCAACCGACAACGTTAGGATGAAATAGGAACATATGAACGCAGTCATTAAGAGTGCAAAGGACACGTTCAGCTCGACCATTTGGTTGCTAAGTATACAGGCAAGTGAGACGGAAAACAGTGCCATGGTGGGAGAGAAAAATGAGAGGAAAAGTACAATTTCCAGCTCCATTGCCTATGCAGAATGCAGGATCTTGTTTTTTTTTGCAAATTAAATGATGTGAACTATGCCATCCATAATTTTGATGGAAAAAATCCAAAGGCATAAAATGCAAGAGTCCCTTACATTTACTCTCATTTTTCCATCGATACTCGTTATGCAAAGAGCCAAACACATCAAACGGAGAGGCCCTTACTTTTCCTCTCATTTTTCCTTGGCTACTATACTTCTTTGTTCTGACTTCTAAGTCATTTGCAACACTAATGTAAAAAATACAGTGAACTACCCATGTGGTTAAAATTATTCAGGCATCAGTCTAATCCTATTGGAGCATTTACCATATAAGTGAACGACAACGGAAGGTATGCATTTTTTTGGCAACGCTACTAATATGTTTTCCCCCACCACCAAACTTTAAATAAAATAATGAGTTATTCCTTACAAGCATATTCACCGCAAATATTTTTATTATGATTGTACACAATTGAGATGGGCTTACAAATAAATTTTGCAAATATACAGGAAGCGAAATCACATGACATACTCTCGTCTAAAGAGATCTATTTATCATAATATGATTCCATGGAAAAGAAATGGTAATTTCGATAAATACTAGGAAGGAATCAATTTTGGTAGGCACATATATACTTAGCCTGGCAAAGTTACTGAGGATGAAAGTTCTTGCTCTAGACTGTAGCAACTGGAGATGCCTTCAGATGTTAAATTACCAGTATTGTCAACGTTCATCTGTGCATTGGAATTGCTAATCTCTGGGCATAACAGATGTTCAATTTCTTGATCACTAGCTGGGAGAATTTTGCATTTCCTTAGCATCTTGGTTCTCAGGAATTGCAACCTCATATCTACCTCTTTCATAGTAGGTCTATCTCTTCCTTTGAGTCTCAAACATGCTTCTATAAGTGAGCAAATATCATCGATCTCTTCTGGGTTTGCCTCTTTAACAACCCGAGGATCCAATATTTCCATGATATCCCCCTCTTGCAATCCTTCCATGAAATAATGGGACAAGTTTTGTTTTGCACCTAGATCATTGATGAAAATTGGCTTTTTCCTCGTGAAAAGTTCCACGAGTATTACCCCAAAACTATACACATCACTCTTTTCAGTTAGTTGTCCAGTATGGTAATACTCAGGATCTAGGTAACCAAATGTTCCTTGGACAATAGTGACCACATGAGTTCCATCGAGTGAAACAAACCTTGAAGCACCAAAGTCAGAAATCTTTGTAGCGAAGCTGCCATCAAATAGTATGTTATAAGATTTCACGTCTCTATGGAAAATTGGTATTGCAGCAGCCGAGTGCAGATAAGCAAGTGCCCCTGCTGCTTCAACTGCAATCCTAATACGATCATCCCATGACAGCAAGCATTTAACACCAACATCAACGTGAAGAAGGTCATGTAGTGTACCATTTGATATGAACTCATACACGAGCAAAGGAACCTCAGATTTGAGGCAACACCCGAATAGCTTTACTACATTACGATGAATGATTTGCGACAAGATAGCAACCTCATTGATAAACTGGTTTATCTCAGTTTGCTCCACAATTTTGGACTTTTTAATAGCCACCACTCATTGGTCAGATAGAATCCCTTTATAAACCGTACCGTGTCCTCCACGACCAAGAACACGAGTGGCATCGAAGTTGTTGGTTGCCTTCTCTAGCTCCTCCAAGGAGAATATTTTTGTTTTGTTTGTGGCGCTGTCATCTGTGATGAGCTGTTCCAAGAGTAGACCTTGATTTTTCTTGAAGTGTGTTCGCCGGATTCTCTTTTGGATGCCTTTCTTCCACTTGTTGGCAAATAAAACTACAAAGATTGCAATAATTATGGAGCCAAGGCCACATACAGTTCCAGTTGCAATACCTACATTTAATCATTCCTCTTTGAGACACGCTACATTTGGTAACTTTAATAGCAATGAGGATATTTAGCTAGCTCCAACTTACCCAAAAGAAGATGGTGTTGCTTCACCGATGTAACACACTGCCTTTTTATGGGATCAAACTCTTTTCTATGAGGGCAACTTGTGCATATGTAGCCTCCAGGGAAATTTTGACATGGCCCATTGCATGAATTTGATAGTGCGCGTTCATTGATATCGGTAGAAAGCTCTCATTGGTTATATATTGGTATCATCTCCAAGTATCACTTCGAACTCCCTACACGTCTGCGTGATGTTTTCAAAAACTAGCAAGGTGGCCCTTGCAATGCGAGGGCATCATCCTTAGTTTGTCGAAAGTGTGAAGTATTTATATTATCGCATCTAGAACGTTTTTACTCGTATTTACCCCCTTTGTTGTATAATACAATAAGTTTATATGTTAATAGATTTCTAAAGGTATATGTTTGAACTTTTTGGTATATAAATATATGATTATATTGCTAATAGATCCAAAAAGAACTTCACAATGTTACTTGCGGAAATCTAATGTTGTTGATTCTTCTTAATATATAGTATACTTTATTTATTTGTTTAGTCATTAGTTGAACAATGAGGACACCAACTAAACTAAGCCACAATCTGCATGCCTGCTAGGTCAACTGTCATATGCTCTATAGCGTACGAGTCCAATTTTACGCCCCATGTTGTCATTTCGTGTACGGCTATATAGAGTAATCGAATTTTGTTCCTATCCACACCTCGCAAGGTTATTGGTTCTTATAACATTATATTAATCTTTTATTAGAAAATTAAAATTTAATAAATAAATGACCAATACATCCTCAAGCCTTCGGTTCTAGTAATCAACACCCATTTACGTAGTCCTCCGTTGATGCCCATGTTGGTGCCTATCACACCCTCAGCTATTTTATTTTACATATCACCGCTAACGAATTATTTACATTGTTTATAGTACTAATTGTCTACATATAGGAATATTTCCATTGGCTATATTGTTATGGGGCTCTAGTCGAATATCTATCCATGTTGTATGTGGCAAGGTCTAACATCATTTAAATCAACCATAACATCAACTTGCCCTTTATAGTTCAACTAATAATTTACTCATGCATTTTTAAAAATTATGTGGGATCTGTATAAATGTAATTATGATGATCTATCGGGTATGATTATTTTTGGGGATACAAAGATGTAGTGGTAATGGCATGTTTAGATACGGTTATGAATGTCTAATGTATGTGATTTGTTATGGTGTGACTAGGTGGATCTAACGGATTTATTTTATTAGGTACAGTTGTAAATATCTAACGGATGTGATCAGTTTAGGTAATGTAGATCTAATGGTTATGATCTATTTATGTACTACTACGAAGACCTAGCGGGTGTGATATGTTTATGTATGATTATGTAGATCTAATGGATACGATATGTTAGTTATTTTGATCCACTAAGAGGGACGGTCCACCAGATCAACATCTGGATGTTTTACTTATTTGGGGAATTTCTAGCGATCCCACTATCTTTATTCCAAATTATGCTTTTATTATTTAATTAGTAGATGGATAGATAGATTTTCTAAACATTTGTAGATGTGAGAGCAACATTAGTGCACAATGAAGGGTAATGTGGAGGATCAGACCTGTGCAGCCATCCTTGACGTACGGATTTCCTTGAAAGCCTGACGAACACATGCAACGATATCCCATAAATATTTCCCCGTCAGTGACGTTTAGGCAATAGCTGTTGGAACTGCAGCATGCATACATAGTATCCTGTTCCACAGCTAGTAAACGTTTTTTCTACGTGTAGTTTTCTCCAAATACTAGTCTACCAGGAAACATGCAGGAGTAGCGTCATGTCCTAGTACTAGTTTTTTTTTATAATTTGATTATGGATGTCATATTAATTTCTATAATTCTCAAAAGGAATATCAGCTGCTACGGCTGTATTAGTACTACTCCCTCCTGTCCATATTAATTGACACGGCCTTACAATTTTGTACCCAGTGTTCGTCAATTAATATGGATTAGAGGAAGTATTATTATTATTTTTGGCGATGTCCCTTTGTTCTAGTTCGATGGTGAAACTATTGGGTTGAAACGATCAAAGTACAAGTTTCAATGGGAGTAGTATGCATCATACAAAATATCTAGAGGGAAATGAGTATGAGAATGTTCGAAATCAATAACCCTCAACACAAGTTGCTTGCAAAACACAAGATTTGAAGAAATGAGCTTCCAAGGCCCCTCCTCCTTTTTAGTGTTTTTTACCCTCCTGCATGTAATATAATCACGATATCCTCCTAAGCTGCTTCACATAGCATTATTTCTCTACCTCCTATAATCAAACTAGCGTTATGTTAACCTCGCTGCACCCAGGTAAGTTCAGTTGTTTCCCAGTTATTTCAGCTAGCACATAAGCATTTTCTATCGAGCAGTTTTAACATGGTCCCTCTTATGTCTTCTATTCACATGAGAGGTAAGAGTATATAATAGATCTGAGTCGTTGATCTCATTTATTAGTGGTCTGATTAACTCTTACCTTCTTACCTCACATGTAAAAGGAGGGGGGTCAGAGGGACCATGTTAAAATTTGCCTTTTCTATATAAATATTTGTTTAGGCCAGGGACGTGCTTTGTTCAGGTCGCGGTGTGATCAGACTCGTAGGGTAGTTTCAGTCTCACATGAGTTTGTGTTCTGGGAATTGCCCTGATAACTAGTAGCTGGGGTGTGGCTCGTTGTGCTGCCTAGTTGTGACTGTTCATGCTGTCAGATTGATGTGTATGTTTGCCTGCCGTGTACTTACTGCAACTTCTGTATGATATTCCAACAATCGCTATTTGGTCCAACGAAAAGAAGATGTTATTTGTGTCTTCACTTTTATATACCAGAAACTTTGTCCACTACTGGATAAATCAACTTTACCAAGTGTTTGGCTTTTTGTTGAGTACATTATATCGTGGTACTCGGCAATACTGTCTTTGCCGAGTTCAGACACAAAAGGACTCTGTAAAAAAACTCGGTAAACAGGTACTTCGCCGAGTGCCACGAGAAAAAACTCGGCAAACAGGGCTTTGCCGAGTGCTACACTCGGCAAAAGCAGGTCTTTGCCTCGTGCCACACTCGGCAAAAGGGGGCCATCGCGATGTTGCACTATTTTAGCTGTCGAGGTTGCAGACGACCTCGTATGAAGATGGTCCAAAAATCAAAGTTATTCAATTTAACGAGACGGATAATTTTGATGTGAAGAATTTCTTAATTTCAAGAAATATTTTTTTGTTTTGCCATGCCATAATAAGGCCTTAAATGACTAAGGTGATGGCCAGATTCATTGCATGCTTTATGATAATGTGTCAAAATATGGCACATAGGTGCATCTCACCATTACAGACAATGTTGCCAAGTAGATTTTCCAACTTTTTTTGAAAAAAAATCATTTTCCATTGTTTCATCGTGATCGTAATTACATATATAATTTCTGGCCTCGCGAAGGAGAAAGCATCGCTCAAGCTTGGGGGAGGCTTAAGTCAATGTTATATTCATGCCCCAATCATGAGCTCTCCTGGGAAATGATTATTCAAAATTTTTATGCTCGGCTCTCTCTCAATGATTGCAACCTGCTCGATACTTTCTATGCTGGTTCTTATATACTGAAGACTATTGATTTCAAATGGGACTTATTGGAAAGATTTAAACACAACTCTAAAGATTGGGGTTCCGACGATGGTAAGGAGTCAGGTATGACACCTAAGCTCGATTGTGTTAAATCTTTTATGGATACCGATGCTTTTCGCGGATTTAGCGCTAAATATGGACTTGACTCTGAGATAGTAGCTTCTTTCTGTGAATCTTTTGCTACTCACGTTGATCTCCCTGAGGAGAAATGGTTTAAATATAATCCTCCCGTTGAAGTGAAAGTAGTTGCACCTATTACAGTTGAAGAAAAGACTATCACCTATAGTGATCCTATTGTTCCTACTACTTACGTTGAGAAACCTCCTTTTCCTGTTAGGATAAAGGATCATGCTAAAACTTCGGCTGTTGTTCGTAAGAGTAATACTAGGACTTATACACCTCCTGAGCAAATCAAAGTTGAACCTAGTATTGCTATGGTTAAAGATCTCTTGGATGATGATTTAGATGGGCATGTTATTTATTTCTGTGGTGAGACTGCTAATATTGCTAGACCAGATACTAAGATACATAGACCTGTCATGGGCATGCCTGTTATTTCTGTTAAAATAGGAGATCATTGTTATCACGTCTTATGTGATATGGGTGCTAGTGCTAGTGCAATACCCTATGATTTATATAAAGAGATTATGCCCAAAATTGCACGAGTCGAATTAGAAGACATTGATGTTACTATTAAGCTTGCTAATAGGGATACCATTAAACCAGTTGGGATAGTTAGAGATGTTGAAGTCTTGTGTGGGAAGGTTAAATACCCTGCTACTTTTCTTCTTCTTGGTTCCCCACAAGATGATTTTTGCCCCATTATTTTTGGTAGACCCTTCTTGAACAGGGTTAAGACTAGGATTGATTGTGAAAAGGATACTGTTACAATTGGCTTAGAGGGTATGTCTCATGAGTTTAATTTTGCTAAGTTTCGTAGATAACCTCGTGATAGAGAATCACCTAGTAAGGATGAGATATTGGTCTTGCTTCCATTGTTGTACCTCCTACTGATCCGTTAGAACAATATTTGCTAGACCATGAAAACGAAATGTTTATGAAGGAAAGACGGGAAATAGATGAAGTGTTCCTTAAACAGGAACCTATGCTGAAACATAACCTCCCCGTTGAAATTCTTGGGGATCCCCCTCCACCCAAGGGTGATCCCATGTTTGAACTCAAACCATTACCAGATAATCTTAAGTAAGCTTATCTTGATAAGAAGAAAATATATCCTGTTATTTTTAGTGCTAACCTTTCAGAGCAAGAAGAAGAAAGAATATTGAAAACTCTGAAGAAGCACCGAGCTGCTGTTGGATATACTCTGGATGGACAAAGATGCCAAACCAGTTAGAGATCCTCAACAACGATTGAATCCTAAGATGAAAGAAGTGGTAAGAAAGGAGGTATTAAAGCTCCTTAAGGAAGGTATAATTTATCCCGTTGCTGACAGTGATTGGGTAAGCCCTGTCCATTGTGTTCCTAAAAAGGGAGCTATTACTATCGTTCCTAATGATAAAGATGAATTGATCCCGCAAAGAATTATTACATGTTATAGGATGGTAATTGATTTCCATAAATTAAATAAAGCTACTAAGAAAGATCATTACCCTTTACCTTTTATTGATCAAATGCTAGAAAGACTATCCAAACACACACATTTTTGCTTTCTAGATGGTTATTCTGGCTTCTCTCAAATACTTGTGTCAGCGGGGGACCAATCTAAAACTACTTTTACTTGCCCTTTCGGCACTTTTTCTTATAGACATATGCCTTTTGGTTTATGTAATGCACCTGCTACCTTTCAAAGATGCATGATGGCTATATTCTCTGATTTTTGTGAAAAGATTTCTGAGGTATTCATGGATGATTTCTCTGTTTATGGATCCTCTTTTGATGATTGTTTGAGAAACCTTGATCGAGTTTTGCAGAGATGCAAAGACACTAGTCTTGTCGTGAATTGGGAAAAGTGCCACTTTATGGTGAATGAAGGCATTGTTTTGGGGAACAAGATCTTCGAGAGAGGTATTGAAGTTGATAAAGCTAAAGTTGATGCTATTGAAAAGATGCCATGTCCCAAGGACATAAAAGTTATAAGAAGTTTCCTTGGTCATGCCGGTTTTTATAGGAGGTTCATTAAGGACTTCTCTAAAATCTCTAGGCCTCTGACTAATTTATTGCAAAAATATATTCCTTTTGTCTTTGATGATGATTGTGTAGAAGCATTTGAAATACTTAAGAAAGCCTTGATCACTACACCTATTGTTCAGCCGCCTGATTGGAATTTACCTTTTGAAATTATGTGTGATGCTAGTGATTATGCTGTAGGTGTTGTTCTAGGGCAAAGAGTTGATAAGAAATTGCATGTTATCCAGTATGCTAGTAAGACTCTTCATACTGCCCAGAGAAATTATGCTACTACTGAAAAATAATTCTTAGCAGTTGTGTTTGCATGTGATAAGTTTATACCTTATATTGTTGATTCCAAAGTTACTATTCACACTAATCATGCTGCTATTAAATATCTTATGGAAAAGAAAGACGCTAAGCCTAGACTCATTAGATGGGTTATCCTGCTCCAAGAATTTGATTTGCATATTGATAGAAAGGGAGCTGAGAACCCCGTTGCAGACAACTTATCTAGGTTAGAGAATGTTCTTGATGACCCACTGCCTATTGATGATAGCTTTCCTGATGAACAATTAGCGGTCATTAATGCCTCTCGTATTGCTCCCTGGTATGATGATTATGCTAATTACATTGGTGCTAAATTTATACCTCCTAGTTTCACATACTAGCAAAAGAAAAAATTCTTTTATGATTTAAGACATTACTTCTGGGATGACCCACACCTTTATAAAGCATGAGTAGATGGTGTTATTAGACGTTGTGTGCCTGAGCATGAACAGGACTAGATCCTACGCAAGTGTCACTCTGAATCCTATGGAGGACACCACGCTGGAGATAGAACTGCACACAAGGTACTGCAATCTGGTTTTTGTTGGCCTACTCTCTTCAAAGATGCTCGTAAGTTTGTCTTATCTTGTGATGAATGTCAAAAAATTGGTAATATTAGTAGATGTCAAGAAATGCATATGAATTATTCTCTTGTTATTGAACCGTTTGATGTTTGGGGCTTTGATTATATGGGACCTTTTCCTGCCTCTAATGGTTACACACATATTTTAGTTGCTGCTGATTACGTTCCTAAGTGGGTAGAAGCTATTCCAACTAGTAGTGCTGATCATAACACCTCTATTAAAATGCTTAAAGAAGTTATTTTTCTGAGGTTTGGAGTCCCTAGATATCTTATGACTGATGGTGGTTCACATTTTATTCATGGTGCTTTCCGTAAGATGCTTGCTAAGTATGATGTCAATCATAAAATCACATCTCCTTATCATCCGCAGTCTAGTGGTCAAGTAGAGTTGAGCAATAGAGAGCTCAAATTAATTTTGCAAAAGAATGTCAATAGATCTAGAAAGAGTTGGTCCAAAAAACTTGAGGATGCATTATGGGCCTATAGAACGGCATACAAAAATCCTATGGATATGTCTCCTTATAAGATGGTTTATGGAAAAGAATGTCATTTACCTGTTGAACTTGAACATAAAGCATATTGGGCTATCAAAGAGCTCAACTATGACTTCAAACTTGCCGGTGAGAAGAGGTTGTTTGACATTAGCTCACTCGATGAATGGAGAACCCAAGCATATGAGAATTCCAAGTTATTCAAAGAAAAAGTCAAATGCTGGCATGATAAAAGGATACAAAAGCGTGAGTTTAACGTAGGTGATTATGTGTTATTATTCAACTCTCATTTTAGTTTTTTTGCAGGAAAACTTCTCTCTAAATGGGAAGGTCCCTATGTTATCGAGGAGGTCTATCTTTCTGGTGCCATAAAGTCAACAACTTCGAAGGCGCAAGTCCGAGGGTGGTAAACGGTCAAAGAATTAAACATTATATTTCAGGTAATCCTATTAATGTTGAAACTAATATTATTGAAACCGTAACCCCGGAGGAATACACAAGGGACACTTTCCAGAACGTTCCATACTCCAAAAAGGAATAGGTATGTGGTACGGTAAGTAAACCAACTCCAAAACAACTCCAATGGCAATTTTTACCAGTTTTGGAATATTTAAGAATTTTAGGAAGAAAGAAGTAGTCCGAGAGGGACACGAGGCCTCCACGAGAGTGGAGGGTGCGCCCACCCTTACTGGGCGCACCCCCCTGTCTCGTGGACACCTCGTGTGCCTCCCGGACTCTGTTTTCTTGCATGTTGGGCGCACCCCCCTGTCTCGTGGACACCTCGTGTGCCTCACGGACTCCGTTTTCTTGCATGTTACATATTTTGGTCGGTAAAAATTCATTATATATACTCCCGAAAGTTTTGACCACCATATCACGCAAATATCCTATGTTTTCATTTCGAGCTCTTTCTGTTTCAGATCTAGAGCATCATGGCGTCTCCAAGCGCTCCCAAGGGCAAGTTTCTCGAGAGGGTTATCAACCCCTATCTCGTGGAGGTGCTACAACACCCTCAAACCATTGAGATGCGTGAGGGGGTGCTGCACATCCGTGATGTGGAGGGACCAAGGCGTACCGGAAGTGTGGAGACAAAGCTCGAAGCCGTGGAGCAGCAAGATTTCAAGTGCCAAGAGATGGTGGAGCGTGGACTCAACGCCAACCAGCTGATGATCACGGAGTTCACCAACAAACACAAGCTAGACGCCAAAGTCATTGGGAAGACCATCTTCAAGCTTCAGGAGAAAATCGAGCACCTCCAAGACCAGATCTATGACCTGCAAAACCAGAACTGTGAGTATGAATATAGATCCAAGAGGATGAGTTTGGCTCCAGATTTAAGGATCCCGGAGACTCGATCATCCTTCTATGATGGCGAGCCTATGCCTAGGAAGATGGACGACAAGCCTACATCATTAACAACTCCCACTTCACCACCTCCAAGGACATAATCACATTGGTATGGGCACTCCCCTTGGCAACTTCCAAGCTTGGGGGAGGTGCCTCGGTATCGTATCACCATCACACTCCTATCTTTAACGTTTTATTTAGTTTGATCCTTTTAGTAGTATCTTGATCTAGTAGATTGAAGTTTTATTATCATTTAGTTTTTAGTTTTTCTTTGTGATCTCTTTATGTAATCGAGTCCGTGAGCTATCGATAATAAAGAGTAGTGTTGAGTCAAGGGCTTTGCTATGTTGCTATGATCCTAAGAAAGTAGAAAGAATAAAATAGTTCATATTGATCTTATGGTTAGTGATGACTTCACACATAGAAAGTATGAGTCATAAAAGTTGTTGAGAGTTGATATACGTAGTTTTGCTCATCGTTGCAATTAATAGGAAGTGATAAGGAAAGAGAGGTTCACATATAAATATATTATCTTGGACATCTTTTATCATTGGGAACACTCATTAAGTATGACACCCTAAAAGAGTTGACGTTGGAAAAGGAAGACAATGTAATGGCTTATGTTTACTGACATCTCAGTTAAAGTATATTGTCATTGACCTTCCAAACATGTTGAGCTTGCCTTTCCCCCTCATGCTAGCCAAATTCCTTGCACCAAGTAGATATACTACTTGTGCTTGCAAATATCCTTAAACCCAGTTTTGCCATGAGAGTCCACCATACCTACCTATGGATTGAGTAAGATCCTTCAAGTGAGTTGTCATGTTGCAGGCAATAAAAATTGCTATCTAAATATGTATGACTTATTAGTGCAGAGAAAATAAGCTTTATACGATCTTGTTGTGGAAGCAATAAAAGCGACGGACTGCATAATAAAGGTCCACATACAAGGGGCAATATAAAGTGACGTTATTTTGCATTAAGATTTGGTGCATCCAACCCTAAACGCACATGACAACCTCTGCTTCCCTCTGCGAAGGGCCTATCTTTTACTTTACGTTTTTACTTTATGCTTGAGTCAACGTGATCTTCACCTTTCCCTTTTTCATTTTATCCTTTGGCAAGCTCCTTGTGTTTGAAAGATCATGCTATATATATCCAACTGGATGTAAGTTAGCATAGGCTATTATTGTTGACATCACCTAAAGGTGAATACGTTGGGAGGCAACACAATAAGCCCCTATCTTTCTTAGTTTCTGGCTGAAACTCCATAACCACAACTATTGCGTGAGTGTTAGCAATTGTAGGAGACTACAAGATAGTTGAGTATGTGGACTTGCTGAAAAGGCTCTATTGTTGACTCTTTCTGATGTTATGATAAATTGCAATTGCTTCAATGACTGAGATTATAGTTTGTTCGTTCTCAATGAAGTTTTTGAACCATACTTGACATTGTGAATTGATTGTTACTTGAGTATAAGAAATCATATGATAAAATCTATATATATTGCTGTTACAAGAATGATCATGATGCCCTCATGCCCGTATTTTATTTTTATCGACACCTCTATCTCTAAACATGTGTACAAGCGAGGTCTAAGCTTGGGGGAGTTGATACGTCCATTTTGCATCATGCTTTTATATCAATATTTATTGAATATGGGCTGTTATCTCAATACTTATCGCTATTATCCCTTATTTTACAAGGTTTACCATGAAGAGGGGGAATGCCGACAGCTAGAATTCTGGCTGGAAAAGGAGCAAACATTGGAAACCTATTCTGCACTGTTCCAAAATCCCGAAACTCCACAAAACATGTTTTTGGAATTAGTCAGAATTATTGAGCGAAAGAAATACATCAGGGGGGCCACACCCTGGCCAGGAGGGTGGGGGGCGCACCCACCCCTACTGGGGGCGCCCCCTATCTCGTGGCCCCCCTGGTAGTCCCCCGGTGTCCATCTTCTGCTATATGAGGGCTTTTACCCTGGAAAAAATCGCGGGCAAGCTTACGGGATGAAACTTCCTTGAAAGCCTGACGAACACATGCAACGATATCCCATAAATATTTCCCCGTCAGTGACGTTTAGGCAATAGCTGTTGGAACTGCAGCATGCATACATAGTATCCTGTTCCACAGCTAGTAAACGTTTTTTCTACGTGTAGTTTTCTCCAAATACTAGTCTACCAGGAAACATGCAGGAGTAGCGTCATGTCCTAGTACTAGTTTTTTTTATAATTTGATTATGGATGTCATATTAATTTCTATAATTCTCAAAAGGAATATCAGCTGCTACGGCTGTATTAGTACTACTCCCTCCTGTCCATATTAATTGACACGGCCTTACAATTTTGTACCCAGTGTTCGTCAATTAATATGGATTAGAGGAAGTATTATTATTATTTTTGGCGATGTCCCTTTGTTCTAGTTCGATGGTGAAACTATTGGGTTGAAACGATCAAAGTACAAGTTTCAATGGGAGTAGTATGCATCATACAAAATATCTAGAGGGAAATGAGTATGAGAATGTTCGAAATCAATAACCCTCAACACAAGTTGCTTGCAAAACACAAGATTTGAAGAAATGAGCTTCCAAGGCCCCTCCTCCTTTTTAGTGTTTTTTACCCTCCTGCATGTAATATAATCACGATATCCTCCTAAGCTGCTTCACATAGCATTATTTCTCTACCTCCTTTAATCAAACTAGCGTTATGTTAACCTCGCTGCACCCAGGTAAGTTCAGTTGTTTCCCAGTTATTTCAGCTAGCACATAAGCATTTTCTATCGAGCAGTTTTAACATGGTCCCTCTTATGTCTTCTATTCACATGAGAGGTAAGAGTATATAATAGATCTGAGTCGTTGATCTCATTTATTAGTGGTCTGATTAACTCTTACCTTCTTACCTCACATGTAAAAGGAGGGGGGTCAGAGGGACCATGTTAAAATTTGCCTTTTCTATATAAATATTTGTTTAGGCCAGGGACGTGCTTTGTTCAGGTCGCGGTGTGATCAGACTCGTAGGGTAGTTTCAGTCTCACATGAGTTTGTGTTCTGGGAATTGCCCTGATAACTAGTAGCTGGGGTGTGGCTCGTTGTGCTGCCTAGTTGTGACTGTTCATGCTGTCAGATTGATGTGTATGTTTGCCTGCCGTGTACTTACTGCAACTTCTGTATGATATTCCAACAATCGCTATTTGGTCCAACGAAAAGAAGATGTTATTTGTGTCTTCACTTTTATATACCAGAAACTTTGTCCACTACTGGATAAATCAACTTTACCAAGTGTTTGGCTTTTTGTTGAGTACATTATATCGTAGTACTCGGCAATATTGTCTTTGCCGAGTTCAGACACAAAAGGACTCTGTAAAAAAACTCGGTAAACAGGTACTTCGCCGAGTGCCACGAGAAAAAACTCGGCAAACAGGGCTTTGCCGAGTGCTACACTCGGCAAAAGCAGGTCTTTGCCTCGTGCCACACTCGGCAAAAGGGGGCCATCGCGATGTTGCACTATTTTAGCTGTCGAGGTTGCAGACGACCTCGGATGAAGATGGTCCAAAAATCAAAGTTATTCAATTTAACGAGACGGATAATTTTGATGTGAAGAATTTCTTAATTTCAGGAAATATTTTTTTGTTTTGCCATGCCATAATAAGGCCTTAAATGACTAAGGTGATGGCCAGATTCATTGCATGCTTTATGATAATGTGTCAAAATATGGCACATAGGTGCATCTCACCATTACAGACAATGTTGCCAAGTAGATTTTCCAACTTTTTTTAAAAAAAAATCATTTTCCATTTTTTCATCGTGATCGTAATTACATATATAATTTCTGGCCTCGCGAAGGAGAAAGCATCGCTCAAGCTTGGGGGAGGCTTAAGTCAATGTTATATTCATGCCCCAATCATGAGCTCTCCTGGGAAATGATTATTCAAAATTTTTATGCTCGGCTCTCTCTCAATGATTGCAACCTGCTTGATACTTTCTATGCTGGTTCTTATATACTGAAGACTATTGATTTCAAATAGGACTTATTGGAAAGATTTAAACACAACTCTAAAGATTGGGGTTCCGACGATGGTAAGGAGTCAGGTATGACACCTAAGCTCGATTGTGTTAAATCTTTTATGGATACCGATGCTTTTCGCGGATTTAGCGCTAAATATGGACTTGACTCTGAGATAGTAGCTTCTTTCTGTGAATCTTTTGCTACTCACGTTGATCTCCCTGAGGAGAAATGGTTTAAATATAATCCTCCCGTTGAAGTGAAAGTAGTTGCACCTATTACAGTTGAAGAAAAGACTATCACCTATAGTGATCCTATTGTTCCTACTACTTACGTTGAGAAACCTCCTTTTCCTGTTAGGATAAAGGATCATGCTAAAACTTCGGCTGTTGTTCGTAAGAGTAATACTAGGACTTATACACCTCCTGAGCAAATCAAAGTTGAACCTAGTATTGCTATGGTTAAAGATCTCTTGGATGATGATTTAGATGGGCATGTTATTTATTTCTGTGGTGAGACTGCTAATATTGCTAGACCAGATACTAAGATACATAGACCTGTCATGGGCATGCCTGTTATTTCTGTTAAAATAGGAGATCATTGTTATCATGTCTTATGTGATATGGGTGCTAGTGCTAGTGCAATACCCTATGATTTATATAAAGAGATTATGCCCAAAATTGCACGAGTCGAATTAGAAGACATTGATGTTACTATTAAGCTTGCTAATAGGGATACCATTAAACCAGTTGGGATAGTTAGAGATGTTGAAGTCTTGTGTGGGAAGGTTAAATACCCTGCTGCTTTTCTTCTTCTTGGTTCCCCACAAGATGATTTTTGCCCCATTATTTTTGGTAGACCCTTCTTGAACAGGGTTAAGACTAGGATTGATTGTGAAAAGGATACTGTTACAATTGGCTTAGAGGGTATGTCTCATGAGTTTAATTTTGCTAAGTTTCGTAGATAACCTCGTGATAGAGAATCACCTAGTAAGGATGAGATATTGGTCTTGCTTCCATTGTTGTACCTCCTACTGATCCTTTAGAACAATATTTGCTAGACCATGAAAACGAAATGTTTATGAAGGAAAGACGGGAAATAGATGAAGTGTTCCTTAAACAGGAACCTATGCTGAAACATAACCTCCCCGTTGAAATTCTTGGGGATCCCCCTCCACCCAAGGGTGATCCCATGTTTGAACTCAAACCATTACCAGATAATCTTAAGTAAGCTTATCTTGATGAGAAGAAAATATATCCTGTTATTTTTAGTGCTAACCTTTCAGAGCAAGAAGAAGAAGGAATATTGAAAACTCTGAAGAAGCACCGAGCTGCTGTTGGATATACTCTGGATGGACAAAGATGCCAAACCAGTTAGAGATCCTCAACAACGATTGAATCCTAAGATGAAAGAAGTGGTAAGAAAGGAGGTATTAAAGCTCCTTAAGGCAGGTATAATTTATCCCGTTGCTGACAGTGATTGGGTAAGCCCTGTCCATTGTGTTCCTAAAAAGGGAGCTATTACTGTCGTTCCTAATGATAAAGATGAATTGATCCCGCAAAGAATTATTACATGTTATAGGATGGTAATTGATTTCCGTAAATTAAATAAAGCTACTAAGAAAGATCATTACCCTTTACCTTTTATTGATCAAATGCTAGAAAGACTATCCAAACACACACATTTTTGCTTTCTAGATGGTTATTCTGGCTTCTCTCAAATACTTGTGTCAGCGGGGGACCAATCTAAAACTACTTTTACTTGCCCTTTCGGCACTTTTTCTTATAGACATATGCCTTTTGGTTTATGTAATGCACCCGCTACCTTTCAAAGATGCATGATGGCTATATTCTCTGATTTTTGTGAAAAGATTTCTGAGGTATTCATGGATGATTTCTCTGTTTATGGATCCTCTTTTGATGATTGTTTGAGAAACCTTGATCGAGTTTTGCAGAGATGCAAAGACACTAGTCTTGTCGTGAATTGGGAAAAGTGCCACTTTATGGTGAATGAAGGCATTGTTTTGGGGAACAAGATCTTCGAGAGAGGTATTGAAGTTGATAAAGCTAAAGTTGATGCTATTGAAAAGATGCCATGTCCCAAGGACATAAAAGTTATAAGAAGTTTCCTTGGTCATGCCGGTTTTTATAGGAGGTTCATTAAGGACTTCTCTAAAATCTCTAGGCCTCTGACTAATTTATTGCAAAAAGATATTCCTTTTGTCTTTGATGATGATTGTGTAGAAGCATTTGAAATACTTAAGAAAGCCTTGATCACTGCACCTATTGTTCAGCCGCTTGATTGGAATTTACCTTTTGAAATTATGTGTGATGCTAGTGATTATGCTGTAGGTGTTGTTCTAGGGCAAAGAGTTGATAAGAAATTGAATGTTATCCAGTATGCTAGTAAGACTCTTGATACTGCCCAGAGAAATTATGCTACTACTGAAAAATAATTCTTAGCAGTTGTGTTTGCATGTGATAAGTTTATACCTTATATTGTTGATTCCAAAGTTACTATTCACACTAATCATGCTGCTATTAAATATCTTATGGAAAAGAAAGACGCTAAGCCTAGACTCATTAGATGGGTTATCCTGCTCCAAGAATTTGATTTGCATATTGATAGAAAGGGAGCTGAGAACCCCGTTGCAGACAACTTATCTAGGTTAGAGAATGTTCTTGATGACCCACTGCCTATTGATGATAGCTTTCCTGATGAACAATTAGCGGTCATTAATGCCTCTCATATTGCTCCCTGGTATGATGATTATGCTAATTACATTGGTGCTAAATTTATACCTCCTAGTTTCACATACCAGCAAAAGAAAAAATTCTTTTATGATTTAAGACATTACTTCTGGGATGACCCACACCTTTATAAAGCAGGAGTAGATGGTGTTATTAGACGTTGTGTGCCTGAGCATGAACAGGACTAGATCCTACGCAAGTGTCACTCTGAATCCTATGGAGGACACCACGCTGGAGATAGAACTGCACACAAGGTACTGCAATCTGGTTTTTATTGGCCTACTCTCTTCAAAGATGCTCGTAAGTTTGTCTTATCTTGTGATGAATGTCAAAAAATTGGTAATATTAGTAGACGTCAAGAAATGCATATGAATTATGCTCTTGTTATTGAACCGTTTGATGTTTGGGGCTTTGATTATATGGGACCTTTTCCTGCCTCTAATGGTTACACACATATTTTAGTTGCTGCTGATTACGTTCCTAAGTGGGTAGAAGCTATTCCAACTAGTAGTGCTGATCATAACACCTCTATTAAAATGCTTAAAGAAGTTATTTTTCTGAGGTTTGGAGTCCCTAGATATCTTATGACTGATGGTGGTTCACATTTTATTCATGGTGCTTTCCGTAAGATGCTTGCTAAGTATGATGTCAATCATAAAATCACATCTCCTTATCATCCGCAGTCTAGTGGTCAAGTAGAGTTGAGCAATAGAGAGCTCAAATTAATTTTGCAAAAGAATGTCAATAGATCTAGAAAGAGTTGGTCCAAAAAACTTGAGGATGCATTATGGGCCTATAGAACGGCATACAAAAATCCTATGGATATGTCTCCTTATAAGATGGTTTATGGAAAAGAATGTCATTTACCTGTTGAACTTGAACATAAAGCATATTGGGCTATCAAAGAGCTCAACTATGACTTCAAACTTGCCGGTGAGAAGAGGTTGTTTGACATTAGCTCACTCGATGAATGGAGAACCCAAGCATATGAGAATTCCAAGTTATTCAAAGAAAAAGTCAAATGCTGGCATATATAAAAGGATACAAAAGTGTGAGTTTAACGTAGGTGATTATGTGTTATTATTCAACTCTCATTTTAGTTTTTTTGCAGGAAAACTTCTCTCTAAATGGGAAGGTCCCTATGTTATCGAGGAGGTCTATCTTTCTGGTGCCATAAAGTCAACAACTTCGAAGGCGCAAGTCCGACGGTGGTAAACGGTCAAAGAATTAAACATTATATTTCAGGTAATCCTATTAATGTTGAAACTAATATTATTGAAACCGTAACCCCGGAGGAATACACAAGGGACACTTTCCAGAACGTTCCATACTCCAAAAAGGAATAGGTATGTGGTACGGTAAGTAAACCAACTCCAAAACAACTCCAATGGCAATTTTTACCAGTTTTGGAATATTTAAGAATTTTAGGAAGAAAGAAGTAGTCCGAGAGGGACACGAGGCCTCCACGAGAGTGGAGGGTGCGCCCACCCTTACTGGGCGCACCCCCCTGTCTCGTGGACACCTCGTGTGCCTCCCGGACTCTGTTTTCTTGCATGTTGGGCGCACCCCCCTGTCTCGTGGACACCTCGTGTGCCTCACGGACTCCGTTTTCTTGCATGTTACATATTTTGGTCGGTAAAAATTCATTATATATACTCCCGAAAGTTTTGACCACCATATCACGCAAATATCCTATGTTTTCATTTCGAGCTCTTTCTGTTTCAGATCTAGAGCATCATGGCGTCTCCAAGCGCTCCCAAGGGCAAGTTTCTCGAGAGGGTTATCAACCCCTATCTCGTGGAGGTGCTACAACACCCTCAAACCATTGAGATGCGTGAGGGGGTGCTGCACATCCGTGATGTGGAGGGACCAAGGCGTACCGGAAGTGTGGAGACAAAGCTCGAAGCCGTGGAGCAGCAAGATTTCAAGTGGCAAGAGATGGTGGAGCGTGGACTCAACGCCAACCAGCTGATGATCACGGAGTTCACCAACAAACACAAGCTAGACGCCAAAGTCATTGGGAAGACCATCTTCAAGCTTCAGGAGAAAATCGAGCACCTCCAAGACCAGATCTATGACCTGCAAAACCAGAACTGTGAGTATGAATATAGATCCAAGAGGATGAGTTTGGCTCCAGATTTAAGGATCCCGGAGACTCGATCATCCTTCTATGATGGCGAGCCTATGCCTAGGAAGATGGACGACAAGCCTACATCATTAACAGCTCCCACTTCACCACCTCCAAGGACATAATCACATTGGTATGGGCACTCCCCTTGGCAACTTCCAAGCTTGGGGGAGGTGCCTCGGTATCGTATCACCATCACACTCCTATCTTTAACGTTTTATTTAGTTTGATCCTTTTAGTAGTATCTTGATCTAGTAGATTGAAGTTTTATTATCATTTAGTTTTTAGTTTTTCTTTGTGATCTCTTTATGTAATCGAGTCCATGAGCTATCGATAATAAAGAGTAGTGTTGAGTCAAGGGCTTTGCTATGTTGCTATGATCCTAAGAAAGTAGAAAGAATAAAATAGTTCATATTGATCTTATGGTTAGTGATGACTTCACACATAGAAAGTATGAGTCATAAAAGTTGTTGAGAGTTGATATACGTAGTTTTGGTCATCGTTGCAATTAATAGGAAGTGATAAGGAAAGAGAGGTTCACATATAAATATATTATCTTGGACATCTTTTATCATTGGGAACACTCATTAAGTATGACATCCTAAAAGAGTTGACGTTGGAAAAGGAAGACAATGTAATGGCTTATGTTTACTGACATCTCAGTTAAAGTATATTGTCATTGACCTTCCAAACATGTTGAGATTGCCTTTCCCCCTCATGCTAGCCAAATTCCTTGCACCAAGTAGATATACTACTTGTGCTTGCAAATATCCTTAAACCCAGTTTTGCCATGAGAGTCCACCATACCTACCTATGGATTGAGTAAGATCCTTCAAGTGAGTTGTCATGTTGCAGGCAATAAAAATTGCTATCTAAATATGTATGACTTATTAGTGCAGAGAAAATAAGCTTTATACGATCTTGTTGTGGAAGCAATAAAAGCGACGGACTGCATAATAAAGGTCCACATACAAGGGGCAATATAAAGTGACGTTATTTTGCATTAAGATTTGGTGCATCCAACCCTAAACGCACATGACAACCTCTGCTTCCCTCTGCGAAGGGCCTATCTTTTACTTTACGTTTTTACTTTATGCTTGAGTCAAGGTGATCTTCACCTTTCCCTTTTTCATTTTATCCTTTGGCAAGCTCCTTGTGTTTGAAAGATCATGCTATATATATCCAACTGGATGTAAGTTAGCATAGGCTATTATTGTTGACATCACCTAAAGGTGAATACGTTGGGAGGCAACACAATAAGCCCCTATCTTTCTTAGTTTCTGGCTCAAACTCCATAACCACAACTATTGCGTGAGTGTTAGCAATTGTAGGAGACTACAAGATAGTTGAGTATGTGGACTTGCTGAAAAGGCTCTATTGTTGACTCTTTCTGATGTTATGATAAATTGCAATTGCTTCAATGACTGAGATTATAGTTTGTTCGTTCTCAATGAAGTTTTTGAACCATACTTGACATTGTGAATTGATTGTTACTTGAGTATAAGAAATCATATGATAAAATCTATATATATTGCTGTTACAAGAATGATCATGATGCCCTCATGCCCGTATTTTATTTTTATCGACACCTCTATCACTAAACATGTGTACAAGCGAGGTCTAAGCTTGGGGGAGTTGATACGTCCATTTTGCATCATGCTTTTATATCAATATTTATTGAATATGGGCTGTTATCTCAATACTTATCGCTATTATCCCTTATTTTACAAGGTTTACCATGAAGAGGGGGAATGCCGACAGCTAGAATTCTGGCTGGAAAAGGAGCAAACATTGGAAACCTATTCTGCACTGTTCCAAAATCCCGAAACTCCACAAAACATGTTTTTGGAATTAGTCAGAATTATTGAGCGAAAGAAATACATCAGGGGGGCCACACCCTGGCCAGGAGGGTGGGGGGTGCACCCACCCCTACTGGGGGCGCCCCCTATCTCCTGGCCCCCCTGGTAGTCCCCCGGTGTCCATCTTCTGCTATATGAGGGCTTTTACCCTGGAAAAAATCGCGGGCAAGCTTACGGGATGAAACTTCCTTGAAAGCCTGACGAACACATGCAACGATATCCCATAAATATTTCCCCGTCAGTGACGTTTAGGCAATAGCTGTTGGAACTGCAGCATGCATACATAGTATCCTGTTCCACAGCTAGTAAACGTTTTTTCTACGTGTAGTTTTCTCCAAATACTAGTCTACCAGGAAACATGCAGGAGTAGCGTCATGTCCTAGTACTAGTTTTTTTTTATAATTTGATTATGGATGTCATATTAATTTCTATAATTCTCAAAAGGAATATCAGCTGCTACGGCTGTATTAGTACTACTCCCTCCTGTCCATATTAATTGACACGGCCTTACAATTTTGTACCCAGTGTTCGTCAATTAATATGGATTAGAGGAAGTATTATTATTATTTTTGGCGATGTCCCTTTGTTCTAGTTCGATGGTGAAACTATTGGGTTGAAACGATCAAAGTACAAGTTTCAATGGGAGTAGTATGCATCATACAAAATATCTAGAGGGAAATGAGTATGAGAATGTTCGAAATCAATAACCCTCAACACAAGTTGCTTGCAAAACACAAGATTTGAAGAAATGAGCTTCCAAGGCCCCTCCTCCTTTTTAGTGTTTTTTACCCTCCTGCATGTAATATAATCACGATATCCTCCTAAGCTGCTTCACATAGCATTATTTCTCTACCTCCTTTAATCAAACTAGCGTTATGTTAACCTCGCTGCACCCAGGTAAGTTCAGTTGTTTCCCAGTTATTTCAGCTAGCACATAAGCATTTTCTATCGAGCAGTTTTAACATGGTCCCTCTTATGTCTTCTATTCACATGAGAGGTAAGAGTATATAATAGATCTGAGTCGTTGATCTCATTTATTAGTGGTCTGATTAACTCTTACCTTCTTACCTCACATGTAAAAGGAGGGGGGTCAGAGGGACCATGTTAAAATTTGCCTTTTCTATATAAATATTTGTTTAGGCCAGGGACGTGCTTTGTTCAGGTCGCGGTGTGATCAGACTCGTAGGGTAGTTTCAGTCTCACATGAGTTTGTGTTCTGGGAATTGCCCTGATAACTAGTAGCTGGGGTGTGGCTCATTGTGCTGCCTAGTTGTGACTGTTCATGCTGTCAGATTGATGTGTATGTTTGCCTGCCGTGTACTTACGGCAACTTCTGTATGATATTCCAACAATCGCTATTTGGTCCAACGAAAAGAAGATGTTATTTGTGTCTTCACTTTTATATACCAGAAACTTTGTCCACTACTGGATAAATCAACTTTACCAAGTGTTTGGCTTTTTGTTGAGTACATTATATCGTGGTACTCGGCAATACTGTCTTTGCTGAGTTCAGACACAAAAGGACTCTGTAAAAAAACTCGGTAAACAGGTACTTCGCCGAGTGCCACGAGAAAAAACTCGGCAAACAGGGCTTTGCCGAGTGCTACACTCGGCAAAAGCAGGTCTTTGCCTCGTGCCACACTCGGCAAAAGGGGGCCATCGCGATGTTGCACTATTTTAGCTGTCGAGGTTGCAGACGACCTCGGATGAAGATGGTCCAAAAATCAAAGTTATTCAATTTAACGAGACGGATAATTTTGATGTGAAGAATTTCTTAATTTCAGGAAATATTTTTTTGTTTTGCCATGCCATAATAAGGCCTTAAATGACTAAGGTGATGGCCAGATTCATTGCATGCTTTATGATAATGTGTCAAAATATGGCACATAGGTGCATCTCACCATTACAGACAATGTTGCCAAGTAGATTTTCCAACTTTTTTTGAAAAAAAATCATTTTCCATTTTTTCATCGTGATCGTAATTACATATATAATTTCTGGCCTCGCGAAGGAGAAAGCATCGCTCAAGCTTGGGGGAGGCTTAAGTCAATGTTATATTCATGCCCCAATCATGAGCTCTCCTGGGAAATGATTATTCAAAATTTTTATGCTCGGCTCTCTCTCAATGATTGCAACCTGCTCGATACTTTCTATGCTGGTTCTTATATACTGAAGACTATTGATTTCAAATGGGACTTATTGGAAAGATTTAAACACAACTCTAAAGATTGGGGTTCCGACGATGGTAAGGAGTCAGGTATGACACCTAAGCTCGATTGTGTTAAATCTTTTATGGATACCGATGCTTTTCGCGGATTTAGCGCTAAATATGGACTTGACTCTGAGATAGTAGCTTCTTTCTGTGAATCTTTTGCTACTCACGTTGATCTCCCTGAGGAGAAATGGTTTAAATATAATCCTCCCGTTGAAGTGAAAGTAGTTGCACCTATTACAGTTGAAGAAAAGACTATCACCTATAGTGATCCTATTGTTCCTACTACTTACGTTGAGAAACCTCCTTTTCCTGTTAGGATAAAGGATCATGCTAAAACTTCGGCTGTTGTTCGTAAGAGTAATACTAGGACTTATACACCTCCTGAGCAAATCAAAGTTGAACCTATTATTGCTATGGTTAAAGATCTCTTGGATGATGATTTAGATGGGCATGTTATTTATTTCTGTGGTGAGACTGCTAATATTGCTAGACCAGATACTAAGATACATAGACCTGTCATGGGCATGCCTGTTATTTCTGTTAAAATAGGAGATCATTGTTATCATGTCTTATGTGATATGGGTGCTAGTGCTAGTGCAATACCCTATGATTTATATAAAGAGATTATGCCCAAAATTGCACGAGTCGAATTAGAAGACATTGATGTTACTATTAAGCTTGCTAATAGGGATACCATTAAACCAGTTGGGATAGTTAGAGATGTTGAAGTCTTGTGTGGGAAGGTTAAATACCCTGCTGCTTTTCTTCTTCTTGGTTCCCCACAAGATGATTTTTGCCCCATTATTTTTGGTAGACCCTTCTTGAACAGGGTTAAGACTAGGATTGATTGTGAAAAGGATACTGTTACAATTGGCTTAGAGGGTATGTCTCATGAGTTTAATTTTGCTAAGTTTCGTAGATAACCTCGTGATAGAGAATCACCTAGTAAGGATGAGATATTGGTCTTGCTTCCATTGTTGTACCTCCTACTGATCCTTTAGAACAATATTTGCTAGACCATGAAAACGAAATGTTTATGAAGGAAAGACGGGAAATAGATGAAGTGTTCCTTAAACAGGAACCTATGCTGAAACATAACCTCCCCGTTGAAATTCTTGGGGATCCCCCTCCACCCAAGGGTGATCCCATGTTTGAACTCAAACCATTACCAGATAATCTTAAGTAAGCTTATCTTGATGAGAAGAAAATATATCCTGTTATTTTTAGTGCTAACCTTTCAGAGCAAGAAGAAGAAAGAATATTGAAAACTCTGAAGAAGCACCGAGCTGCTGTTGGATATACTCTGGATGGACAAAGATGCCAAACCAGTTAGAGATCCTCAACAACGATTGAATCCTAAGATGAAAGAAGTGGTAAGAAAGGAGGTATTAAAGCTCCTTAAGGCAGGTATAATTTATCCCGTTGCTGACAGAGATTGGGTAAGCCCTGTCCATTGTGTTCCTAAAAAGGGAGCTATTACTGTCGTTCCTAATGATAAAGATGAATTGATCCCGCAAAGAATTATTACATGTTATAGGATGGTAATTGATTTCCGTAAATTAAATAAAGCTACTAAGAAAGATCATTACCCTTTACCTTTTATTGATCAAATGCTGGAAAGACTATCCAAACACACACATTTTTGCTTTCTAGATGGTTATTCTGGCTTCTCTCAAATACTTGTGTCAGCGGGGGACCAATCTAAAACTACTTTTACTTGCCCTTTCGGCACTTTTTCTTATAGACATATGCCTTTTGGTTTATGTAATGCACCCGCTACCTTTCGAAGATGCATGATGGCTATATTCTCTGATTTTTGTGAAAAGATTTCTGAGGTATTCATGGATGATTTCTCTGTTTATGGATCCTCTTTTGATGATTGTTTGAGAAACCTTGATCGAGTTTTGCAGAGATGCAAAGACACTAGTCTTGTCGTGAATTGGGAAAAGTGCCACTTTATGGTGAATGAAGGCATTGTTTTGGGGAACAAGATCTTCGAGAGAGGTATTGAAGTTGATAAAGCTAAAGTTGATGCTATTGAAAAGATGCCATGTCCCAAGGACATAAAAGTTATAAGAAGTTTCCTTGGTCATGCCGGTTTTTATAGGAGGTTCATTAAGGACTTCTCTAAAATCTCTAGGCCTCTGACTAATTTATTGCAAAAAGATATTCCTTTTGTCTTTGATGATGATTGTGTAGAAGCATTTGAAATACTTAAGAAAGCCTTGATCACTGCACCTATTGTTCAGCCGCCTGATTGGAATTTACCTTTTGAAATTATGTGTGATGCTAGTGATTATGCTGTAGGTGTTGTTCTAGGGCAAAGAGTTGATAAGAAATTGAATGTTATCCAGTATGCTAGTAAGACTCTTGATACTGCCCAGAGAAATTATGCTACTACTGAAAAATAATTCTTAGCAGTTGTGTTTGCATGTGATAAGTTTATACCTTATATTGTTGATTCCAAAGTTACTATTCACACTAATCATGCTGCTATTAAATATCTTATGGAAAAGAAAGACGCTAAGCCTAGACTCATTAGATGGGTTATCCTGCTCCAAGAATTTGATTTGCATATTGATAGAAAGGGAGCTGAGAACCCCGTTGCAGACAACTTATCTAGGTTAGAGAATGTTCTTGATGACCCACTGCCTATTGATGATAGCTTTCCTGATGAACAATTAGCGGTCATTAATGCCTCTCGTATTGCTCCCTGGTATGATGATTATGCTAATTACATTGGTGCTAAATTTATACCTCCTAGTTTCACATACCAGCAAAAGAAAAAATTCTTTTATGATTTAAGACATTACTTCTGGGATGACCCACACCTTTATAAAGCAGGAGTAGATGGTGTTATTAGACGTTGTGTGCCTGAGCATGAACAGGACTAGATCCTACGCAAGTGTCACTCTGAATCCTATGGAGGACACCACGCTGGAGATAGAACTGCACACAAGGTACTGCAATCTGGTTTTTATTGGCCTACTCTCTTCAAAGATGCTCGTAAGTTTGTCTTATCTTGTGATGAATGTCAAAAAATTGGTAATATTAGTAGACGTCAAGAAATGCATATGAATTATTCTCTTGTTATTGAACCGTTTGATGTTTGGGGCTTTGATTATATGGGACCTTTTCCTGCCTCTAATGGTTACACACATATTTTAGTTGCTGCTGATTACGTTCCTAAGTGGGTAGAAGCTATTGCAACTAGTAGTGCTGATCATAACACCTCTATTAAAATGCTTAAAGAAGTTATTTTTCTGAGGTTTGGAGTCCCTAGATATCTTATGACTGATGGTGGTTCACATTTTATTCATGGTGCTTTCCGTAAGATGCTTGCTAAGTATGATGTCAATCATAAAATCACATCTCCTTATCATCCGCAGTCTAGTGGTCAAGTAGAGTTGAGCAATAGAGAGCTCAAATTAATTTTGCAAAAGAATGTCAATAGATCTAGAAAGAGTTGGTCCAAAAAACTTGAGGATGCATTATGGGCCTATAGAACGGCATACAAAAATCCTATGGATATGTCTCCTTATAAGATGGTTTATGGAAAAGAATGTCATTTACCTGTTGAACTTGAACATAAAGCATATTGGGTTATCAAAGAGCTCAACTATGACTTCAAACTTGCCGGTGAGAAGAGGTTGTTTGACATTAGCTCACTCGATGAATGGAGAACCCAAGCATATGAGAATGCCAAGTTATTCAAAGAAAAAGTCAAATGCTGGCATGATAAAAGGATACAAAAGCGTGAGTTTAACATAGGTGATTATGTGTTATTATTCAACTCTCATTTTAGTTTTTTTGCAGGAAAACTTCTCTCTAAATGGGAAGGTCCCTATGTTATCGAGGAGGTCTATCTTTCTGGTGCCATAAAGTCAACAACTTCGAAGGCGCAAGTCCGAGGGTGGTAAACGGTCAAAGAATTAAACATTATATTTCAGGTAATCCTATTAATGTTGAAACTAATATTATTGAAACCGTAACCCCGGAGGAATACACAAGGGACACTTTCCAGAACGTTCCAGACTCCAAAAAGGAATCGGTATGTGGTACGGTAAGTAAACCAACTCCAAAACAACTCCAATGGCAATTTTTACCAGTTTTGGAATATTTAAGAATTTTAGGAAGAAAGAAGTAGTCCGAGAGGGACACGAGGCCTCCACGAGAGTGGAGGGTGCGCCCACCCTTACTGGGCGCACCCCCCTGTCTCGTGGACACCTCGTGTGCCTCCCGGACTCTGTTTTCTTGCATGTTGGGCGCACCCCCCTGTCTCGTGGACACCTCGTGTGCCTCACGGACTTCGTTTTCTTGCATGTTACATATTTTGGTCGGTAAAAATTCATTATATATACTCCCGAAAGTTTTGACCACCATATCACGCAAATATCCTATGTTTTCATTTCGAGCTCTTTCTGTTTCAGATCTAGAGCATCATGGCGTCTCCAAGCGCTCCCAAGGGCAAGTTTCTCGAGAGGGTTATCAACCCCTATCTCGTGGAGGTGCTACAACACCCTCAAAACATTGAGATGCGTGAGGGGGTGCTGCACATCCGTGATGTGGAGGGACCAAGGCGTACCGGAAGTGTGGAGACAAAGCTCGAAGCCGTGGAGCAGCAAGATTTCAAGTGCCAAGAGATGGTGGAGCGTGGACTCAATGCCAACCAGATGATGATCACGGAGTTCACCAACAAACACAAGCTAGACGCTAAAGTCATTGGGAAGACCATCTTCAAGATTCAGGAGAAAATCGAGCACCTCCAAGACCAGATCTATGACCTGCAAAACCAGAACTGTGAGTATGAATATAGATCCAAGAGGATGAGTTTGGCTCCAGATTTAAGGATCCCGGAGACTCGATCATCCTTCTATGATGGCGAGCCTATGCCTAGGAAGATGGACGACAAGCCTACATCATTAACAACTCCCACTTCACCACCTCCGAGGACATAATCACATTGGTATGGGCACTCCCCTTGGCAACTTCCAAGCTTGGGGGAGGTGCCTCGGTATCGTATCACCATCACACTCCTATCTTTAACGTTTTATTTAGTTTGATCCTTTTAGTAGTATCTTGATCTAGTAGATTGAAGTTTTATTATCATTTAGTTTTTAGTTTTTCTTTGTGATCTCTTTATGTAATCGAGTCCGTGAGCTATCGATAATAAAGAGTAGTGTTGAGTCAAGGGCTTTGCTATGTTGCTATGATCCTAAGAAAGTAGAAAGAATAAAATAGTTCATATTGATCTTATGGTTAGTGATGACTTCACACATAGAAAGTATGAGTCATAAAAGTTGTTGAGAGTTGATATACGTAGTTTTGGTCATCGTTGCAATTAATAGGAAGTGATAAGGAAAGAGAGGTTCACATATAAATATATTATCTTGGACATCTTTTATCATTGGGAACACTCATTAAGTATGACATCCTAAAAGAGTTGACGTTGGAAAAGGAAGACAATGTAATGGCTTATGTTTACTGACATCTCAGTTAAAGTATATTGTCATTGACCTTCCAAACATGTTGAGCTTGCCTTTCCCCCTCATGCTAGCCAAATTCCTTGCACCAAGTAGATATACTACTTGTGCTTGCAAATATCCTTAAACCCAGTTTTGCCATGAGAGTCCACCATACCTACCTATGGATTGAGTAAGATCCTTCAAGTAAGTTGTCATGTTGCAGGCAATAAAAATTGCTATCTAAATATGTATGACTTCTTAGTGCAGAGAAAATAAGCTTTATACGATCTTGTTGTGGAAGCAATAAAAGCGACGGACTGCATAATAAAGGTCCACATACAAGGGGCAATATAAAGTGACGTTATTTTGCATTAAGATTTGGTGCATCCAACCCTAAACGCACATGACAACATCTGCTTCCCTCTGCGAAGGGCCTATCTTTTACTTTACATTTTTACTTTATGCTTGAGTCAAGGTGATCTTCACCTTTCCCTTTTTCATTTTATCCTTTGGCAAGCTCCTTGTGTTTGAAAGATCATGCTATATATATCCAACTGGATGTAAGTTAGCATAGGCTATTATTGTTGACATCACCTAAAGGTGAATACGTTGGGAGGCAACACAATAAGCCCCTATCTTTCTTAGTTTCTGGCTGAAACTCCATAACCACAACTATTGCGTGAGTGTTAGCAATTGTAGGAGACTACAAGATAGTTGAGTATGTGGACTTGCTGAAAAGGCTCTATTGTTGACTCTTTCTGATGTTATGATAAATTGCAATTGCTTCAATGACTGAGATTATAGTTTGTTCGTTCTCAATGAAGTTTTTGAACCATACTTGACATTGTGAATTGATTGTTACTTGAGTATAAGAAATCATATGATAAAATCTATATATATTGCTGTTACAAGAATGATCATGATGCCCTCATGCCCGTATTTTATTTTTATCGACACCTCTATCTCTAAACATGTGTACAAGCGAGGTCTAAGCTTGGGGGAGTTGATACGTCCATTTTGCATCATGCTTTTATATCAATATTTATTGCATTATGGGCTGTTATTACACATTATATCTCAATACTTATCGCTATTATCCCTTATTTTACAAGGTTTACCATGAAGAGGGGGAATGCCGACAGCTAGAATTCTGGCTGGAAAAGGAGCAAACATTGGAAACCTATTCTGCACTGTTCCAAAATCCCGAAACTCCACAAAACATGTTTTTGGAATTAGTCAGAATTATTGAGCGAAAGAAATACATCAGGGGGGCCACACCCTGGCCAGGAGGGTGGGGGGCGCGCCCACCCCTACTGGGGGCGCCCCCTATCTCCTGGCCCCCCTGGTAGTCCCCCGGTGTCCATCTTCTGCTATATGAGGGCTTTTACCCTAGAAAAAATCACGGGCAAGCTTACGGGATGAAACTCCGCCGCCACGAGGCGGAACCTTGGCTGAACCAATCTAGATCTCTGGCAGAGCTGTTCTACCGGGGACACTTCCCTCCGGGTGGGGGAAATCATCACCATCGTCATCACCAACGATCCTCTCATCGGGAGGGGGTCAATATCAATCAACATCTTCACCAACACCATCTCCTCTCAAAACCCTAGTTCATCTCTTGTATCCAATCTTGTATCAAAACCACAAATTGGTACCTATGGGTTGCTAGTAGTGTTGATTACTCCTTGTAGTTGATGCTAATTGGTTTACTTGGTGGAAGATCATATGTTCAGATCCTTAATGCATATTATTACTCCTCTGATTATGAACATGAATATGCTTTGTGAGTAGCTACATTTGTTCCTGAGGACGTGGGTGAAGTCTTACTGTTAGTAGTCATGTGAATTTGATATTCGTTCGATATTTTGATGAGATGTATGTTGTGTTTTCCTCTAGTGGTGTTATGTCAACGTCAACTACATGACACTTACCCATTATTTGGGCCTAGAGGAAGGCATTGGGAAGTAATAAGTAGATGATGGGTTGCTAGAGTGACAGATGCTTAAACCTTAGTTTATGTGTTGCTTCGTTAGGGGCTGATTTGCATCCATATGTTTAATGTTGTGGTTAGGTTTACCTTAATACTTCTTTTGTAGTTGCGGACACTTGCAATAGGGGTTAATCATAAGTGGGATGCTTGTCCAAGTAAGGGCAGTGCCCAAGCACCGGTCCACCCACATATCGAATTATCGAAGTACCGAACGCGAATCATATGAACGTGATGAAAACTAGCTTGACTATAATTCCCATGTGTCCTCGGGAGCTCCTTCCTCATTATAAGAAATTGTCCAGGCTTATCCTTTGCTACATAAAGGATTGGGCCACCTTGCTGCACTTTATTTACTTTCATTGCTTGTTACTCGTTACAATTTATCTTATCACAAAACTATCTATTACCTACAATTTCAGTGCTTGCAGAGAAAACCTTACTGAAAACCGCTTATCATTTCCTTCTGCTCCTCGTTGGGTTCGACACTCTTACTTATCGAAAGGACTACGATAGATCCCCTACACTTGTGGGTCATCACTCCACAACATGGTATGAGGGGCCAAGAACACGCACAAAAAGGCACACGAAAGGAGAGAGAGAGAGAGAGAGATAGAGAGAGAGGGGGAGGGAGGGAGGGAAGGAGAGAGAGAGAGAGAATAGCCCTCGTCCAAGGATGCAGCCATTGCTTTCCTAGACAAGTTGACTTTTGTTGTGAAGCTAGCGCTAGACCCTGTCATACTCCTCCAGCCAACATGCCCTAGGGCCTTGCTACCCACCGCCCTCTCCGTCCTCCATGGTGATGACCTCTACCACGCAGCGGTGGCTCTGTAGCTACCTGTCATCCTGCGTGAGGATGTCCACCTCGAGGTCACACTCGTAGGGAGCAGGAGCAAAAGCAAAGCAAGAAGGAGCCTAGTATGTTTGGCGATCGTCACCCTCACCGTCCTTCGTGGTGATGAGATCTTCCACGCAGCGGTTGCTCCGCGACTTCCCACGGTTCCTCCAAAGAATGTCCACCTCGAGGTCGCGCTCGCCGCTAGGAGAAGCAAAGTGAAGCTAGAGGGGACCAAGTGTATGTTGCTCCCGATGTGCGGCATAAAACATCGAACATATACAAAAACACACCCGTATTAAGAAAAGACCAAAAGACCCATGAAGCAAGTTGTCGCGGCAACCCTGATACGTCTCCAACGTATCTATAATTTTTTATTGTTCCATACTATTATAGTATCAATCTTGGATATTTATTATGCAATTATATGCAATATTATATCAGTTTTTGGGACTATCATATTAACTTTTTGCCAAGTGCCAGTTGTTGTTTTTTGTCTGTTTAGATTTTTTAGGAAATCAATACCAAATGAAATCTTTTTAGATATTTTTTTTTCTGAACATAAGAGACTCTAGAAACTTCGGGAGGAGGCCAGATGACGAAGGAGTGGCCCACAATCCACCAGGGCACACCCAGGGAGTGTAGACTCGCCCTGTTGCCCTATGGGCCCCTTGTTGCTCTGTTTGACCTGATTATGTAAATTCTCTAATTTCGGCAAACCAATAGAGAGTCACCCCAAACACTTTTTGCACCGGTGCAAGGTTGTGTTCGTGAGAGATACCATATAGGAGCCTTTTCGGCATTCTGCCGGAGGGGGAATCAATAATGGAGGGGCTCTACATCAACCTTCTTACCCTTTTGATTATGTGTGAGTAGTTTACCACAAACCTACGGGTCCATAGTTAGTAGCTAGATGGCTTCTCTTTGATCTTCCATACAATGTTCTCATCGATGCTCTTGGAGTTCCATTCAATTTAATTATTTTTGCGGTGTGCTTGTTGGGATTTGCTGAATTCCGAGCTTATGATCATATTATCGATGAATATTATTTGAGTCTTTGCTGCTCTCTTTTATGCATGATTATTATAGCTTTGTATTTCTCTCGGATCTATGACTTTGGTTTGGCCAACTAGACTGCTTGCAATGGGAGAGGTGCTTTGTGATTCGTTCAATCTTGCGGTGCTCAATCCCAGTGAAAGAAAGGGACATGACATATATTTGTATCATTGCCATTAAGGGGTAGAACGATGTGTTTTTTTCTATTGATTGAGCTTACTTTGTTACTCTGTTCTTTATGAACTTAATACTCTAGATGCATGCTGGATAGCAGCTGATGTGTGGAGTAATAGTAGTAGATGTAGGCAGGAGTTGGTCTACTTGTCTCAGACGTGATGCATAGATACATGATCATTGCCTTGAATATTGTCATGATTATTTTCTGTTCTATCATTTTCCCAACAATAATTTGTTTACCCATCGTACGCTATTTTCAAGAGAGAAGCCTCTCGTGTAAACTATGGCCTTGCTGCAATTTTATTTACTTTATTTTATTTTGTGTTTTTGTTTATCAACTTTATTGGAAATGAGCCCTAAAGGCAATAATATTTTTATTATTATATTTCCCTATTCATAGTTAAGAGTATATTTCATGCTATAACTGCTATGATCCTAGAATATGCAATTTGGTGGAAACCTCATATGCACGTTGATACGTCTCCATCATATCTACTTTTCCAAACGCTTTTGCCCTTGTTTTGGACTCTAATTTGCATGATTTGAATGGAACTAACCTAGACTGTCGTTGTTTTCAGCAGAATTGCCTTGCTGTTATTTTTGTGCGGAAATAGAAGTTCTCGGATTGCCCTAAAAATTTACGGAGAATATTTTTGGAATTAATATAAATTACTAGCGGAAGAATCAACCAGAGGGGGTCCACCCATTGGCCACAAGCCTGGGGGCGCCCCCCGGGGCGTGCCTAGGTGGCTTGTGGGCCCCCTGGACCTCATCCGACCCTAATTCTAATGCTATATATTCACATCCGTGGAGAAAACAAATCAGAGAGAAGGATTCCTCGCATTTTACGATACGGAGCCTTCGTCGCGTCCTTCTTCATCGGGAGGGCGGATCTGTAGTCCGTTCTGGGCTCCAGAGAGGGGGATTCATTGCCATCGTCATCACTAACCTTCCTCCAGCACCAATTTCACGATGCTCAACGCCGGGAGTGAGTAATTCCATCGTAGGCTTGGTGGACGGTGATGTTGGATGGGATTTATCATGTAATCGAGTTAGTTTTGTTAGGATTTGTTCCCTGGTATCCACTATATTCTGAGATTGATGTTGCTATGACTTTGCTATGCTTAATGCTTGTCAGTAGGGCCCGAGTGCCATGATTTCAGATATGAACCTATTATATTTTCATGAATATATTTGTGTTCTTGATCCTATATTGCAAGTTGTAGACACCTATTACGAGTTATGATCTGCATACCCAAGGTGACAATAAATGGGATTCTTTCCGGTGATTACCATAGTTTGAGGAGTTCATGTATTCATTAAGTGCTAATGCTTTGTTCTGGTTCTCTATTAAAAGGAGGCCTTAATATCCCTTTGTTTCCATTAGGACCCCGGTGCCACGAGAGGGTAGGAAAGAAGATGTGATGCATGTTCTTTTCCATAAGCATGTATGACAAAATACAGAATACATGCATACACTACTAGGAAAATGCCCCGAGTAGCGAGTGTTTTTGAACCCACGCTACTAGTAACTACCAGTAGTGCTGTGTAGAAAACACGCTACTACGAACATATAGCAGCAACGTTTGTTTGTTTGGGCTACGCTACTTTTACATGGTCCACAGGGCAGCATCTGTAGCCCACTTAGCTGTAGCGTTTGTTCTGAAAAGGCGCTAAAGCTGGTGGGCTTAGCAGTAGCGTGGTGCTGCAACCAGCACTACTACTATAGCTAAAGAAAACCGGCCCGCGAGCGCTCCCGGCCGCACCCCCCCTCGTCTCACACAATCAATCCCCTCCGCTCGAAGACGACGCTGCCGCGGTTAGGGTTCGTCCCCAGCCGCCTCACCCCCGTCGACGGTGCCGTGCGCTGCCACCATGCGCGGTCGCCTCTCGCCTCCTCCAACGCTCCAGCCCCGAAGTCCCCCTCTCGTTCTCCTCCTCCCTTCGTGCGCCACAGTAGCTCCTCTCGATCTCTCGGTTAGGGTTCGTCGTAGGGGCTCCAATCGATTTGCCACGGCCGCTCGCCATGTTTTGGGATTTAGGGATTGCATGGTGGCTCCGCGCTTCGATGCATGGCTCCAATCGATCCTACTGTTAATTAGTATCACATATGCATCTCTAGATCCTACTGTTAATTAGTATCACATAGGGGAGAGAGTAGAGGATTTTGGTTGGTTGTTGCTGACATGATTTGGCATTGGATTGGGCTGGCTCATGTTTGATTTTTTGCTTTGTGGTTGGGCGGTTTCGACTTTTCTGATGTGATGTTATGGATATTGCTTCTATAGTAGTGTAAGTGCTCGGTTCGGGTTGTATCAAGTGCCCTTCTATAAAATGTTGTATAGGTGTTGTTCATGTGAGAGACAAAGCTACAAGCTCATGTTTATTTAGTGTGCTTTGTTGTGAGAAATCATCAAGATTTAGGATTACTGATATGAGAAGGTGGTAGTTTATTTAGTGTGCTTTGTTGTGATTAACGAAGATGAGATGAGATCAAAGTATTGTTATGTTTTGCCATATATTTGTTTGTTACATCTCTAGATTATTGAGCTACTAGTATTGTTTAACCTTGTGTTCTTCTCCTTCGGAAATCACCTCGCCTTAACGATGATGCTGATCGTGGATACTAGTGTGTTCTTCTCCATTGAAATCACCTTGCCGCCTGGATCTCCTTGGAGGCAAGTGCAAACATAAACAGGATGATGCACGTACATGCAGGAGATGCTTTACTCAGTGGTTAGCACATGTGTCATTATTTGCCGTGGTGCCCTGGATAGAAGCAGCAGTTATGTAGTCCATGGCCATCCCCGGCCAGAAGAAGGTGAATTACGTGGCTGATGCCCCATAAGACGAATGTGAGGTGGTGGTGTCGAGCTAGCTAGTCTGTGTGGGAAGACTTCTACAACACTAGGCGGACGCCTTCCTGTGCACTCTAGGCCAATATGTCTACATGATCTCAGGTGAGCACTCAGGTAGGTTTTGAACCCAACTAATAATGTTAGTTTTTGCTTGACTGTAGCTGCTGCCACCACAGATGGTTGCCAGCCGTGCGGTCTATTTTGTCTGTAGTAAATTCACTAGGCAACTATCCAAGTCTTCTAGATGATTTGCGCAATAGATGGCAACCATTCAAGTCTTCCAGATGATTTTCGAAGATGATTTAGCATACAACAGAAGAGTATGTGCATAGCATAGCACAAGAGAAAAGATCTGCCATCGCTCTGTCGGATACGGATGAGCACGATCTGGTCAAAATTCCAAACAAGGGTGAAGCCGTGACGCTGTGTGCCAGCCAGCTCGAGGATCTCTTGTTGTACGAGCGCCAGCTCCGTTCTCCATGTGCGATGCAATGGCACCATGCAGGTTCGATCTATACAACTCTATACACAGCATATGTCTACTTCAGTTTCTTGCTTTTTGTACCGTGAATTTTTGTAGATCATGTGTTTCGTCTGATTCGCATTGCCATCTAACTCTTTTCTCATCACTTTGTACACTGGAACCCTAGGTTTCATGCCCAGGCTGAGCACAAAGTAGAGCCAGCAAAAACTGCACTTCCTTATGCCCAGCCAATGTTCACGTTCAAAGTCAGAGACCATATCTATGTAGTACAATATGGACTTGATGTACTAAATAATAAATACACATGGGCCGTCAACGCCGGAGAGGGTCATCCTATTGTGATGTGGTGTCAAGGCCAATGCAAGAAGGCCAAGACGTGTGCATGTGGTACTATAGTACTCACTAATCTCTTACTACAACATGTATATATCTATCTAATTGCTGTTTTCGCTTACCAAAAGGAAGGGTCAACCAGATTGATTTTGTAGATCATCGCAGAGTCATATTACGTACAAATTTGTAGCAAACCACATTCACAAAACTTTCTGACTGAGATGAGGTATTGGCCTTTGATCTCTCTCAACCGATCTATCTAATGTGGTTGCAGATGTTGCCGCGGAATGGAGATAAGGAGAAAAATAAAATGCCAAAAGCTACATCAACAGGAGAAACCGCAGCATCGGGATCACAAATGTTGTGACGAATCGGATGGGATCCCACAGTCCTGCATAAAGTGAATGTAGCTGTCTCTAGAGCGTATCCCCAAAATGATAGCGGTAAATCGGTAAGAGAAATCATACATCACACCATATCCAATAGAGTGTGATTACGACATTCGGACACACCGTTACGCTGAGGTATTCTAGGCGGCGTGAGTTGTGAAACATTTCCATATTTCCTTAAGTGCGTACCAAATTCGTGACTCAAATATTCTCCCCCGTGATCTGATCGTAAGAACTTTATTTTCCTGTCACGTTGATTCTCTACCTCACTGTAAACTTCCTTGAACTTTTCAAAGGTCCCAGAATTGTGTTTCATCAAGTAGACATACCCATATCTACTTAAGTCATCAGTGAGGGTGAGAATATAACGATAGCATCCGCGAACCTCAACGCTCGTTGGACCGCACACATCAGTATGTACGATTTCCAATAAGTTGGTTGCTTTCTCCATTATTCCGGAGAATTGAGTCTTGGTCATTTTGCCCATGAGGCATGGTTCGCATGTGTCAAATGATTCATAATCAAGAGACTCTAAAAGCCCATATGCATGGAGCTTCTTCATGCGTTTGACACCAATGTGACTAAGGCGGGAGTGCCACAAGTATGTGGGACTATCACTATCGACCTTACATCTTTTGGTATTCACACTATGAATATGTGTAACATCACGTTCGAGATTCATTAAGAATAAACCATTGACCAGCGGGGCACGACCATAAAGCATATCTCTCATATAAATGGAACAACCATTATTCTCAGATTTAAATGAGTAGCCATCTCGCATTAGACAAGATCTAGATACAATGTTCATGCTCAAAGCTGGCACTAAATAACAATTATTGAGGTTTAAAACTAATCTCGTAGGTAAATGTAGAGGCAGCGTGCCGACAGCGATCACATCGACCTTGGAACCATTCCCGACGCGCATCGTCACCTTGTCCTTCGCCATTCTCCGCTTATTCCTCAACTCCTGTTTTGAGTTACAAATATGAGCAACCGCACCGGTATCAAATACCCAGGAGCTACTTAGAGTACTGGTAAGGTACACATCAATAAGATGTATATCACATATACCTTTGGTGTTGTCGGCCTTCTTGTCTGCTAAGTACTTGGGGCAGTTCCGCTTCCAGTGCCTGTTTCCCTTGCAATAAAAGCACCCAGTCTCAGGTTTGGGTCCATGCTTTGGCTTCTTCCCGGCAACTGGCTTACCGGGCGCGGAAACTCCCTTGTCGTTCTTCTTAAAGTTCTTCTTACACTTGCCTTTCTTGAAACTAGTGGTTTTATTGACCATCAACACTTGATGTTCCTTTTTGGTCTCCACCTCCGCTGATTTCAGCATTGAATATACCTCAGGAATGGTTTTCACCATCCCCTGCATATTGAAATTCATCACAAAGCTCTTGTAGCTAGGTGGAAGCGACTGGAGAATTCTGTCGACGACCGTGTCATCCGGGAGATTATCTCCCAGCTGAGACAAGCGGTTGTGCAATCCAGACATTTTGAGTATGTGCTTGCTGACAGAACCATTCTCCTCCATCTTACAACTATAGAACTTGTCGCAGACTTCATATCTCTCGACCCAGACATGAGCTTGGAAAACCATTTTCAGCTCTGGGAACATCTCATATGCTCCGTGCTGCTCAAAACGCTTTTGGAGCCCCGGTTCTAAGCTGTAAAGCATGCCACACTAAACCAGGTAGTAATCATCACTACGCGACTGCCAGGCGTTCATAACATCTTGAGTTGCTGGGAGAATGGGTGCTTCACCTAGCGGTACATCTAGGACATATGCTTTCTTGGAAGCTATGAGGATGATCCTCAAGTTCCGGACCCAGTCCGTATAGTTGCTACCATCGTCTTTCAGCTTGGTTTTCTCTAGGAACACGTTGAAGTTCAGGGCAACATTAGCATGGGCCATTTGATCTACAAGACATATTATAAAGATTTTAGACTAAGTTCATGATAATTAAGTTCATCTAATCAAATTATTTAATGAACTCCCACTTAGATAGACATCCCTGTAGCCATCTAAGTGATACATGATCCGAGTCAACTAGGCCATGTCCGATCACCACGTGAGACGGACTAATCATCATCGGTGAAGATCTTCATGTTGATCGTATCTGCTATACGACTCATGTTCGACCTTTCGGTCTCTAGTGTTCCGAGGCCATGTCTGTACATGCTAGGCTTGTCAAGTCAACCTAAGTGTTTTGCATGTGTAAATCTAGTTTACACCCGTTGCATGCGAATGTTAGAATCTATCCACTAGTAGAAAACAGGGCTATCGTTCGGGCCTGGCCAGCCCATTAGTCCCGGTTCCTCACGAACCGGGACCCATGGGGGGTATTAGTCCTTGTTCATGAGCCCAGGGGGGCGGCCGGGGCCTCGAGGGCATTGGTCCGGTTCGTCTGGATCCATTTGTCCCGGTTTTAGGCACGATCCGGGACCAATGGGCTGCGCTCCTGGCCCAAAGCCATTGGTACCGGTTCATGCCACGAACCGGTATAGAAGGGTCGGCTTTAGTTCCGGTTCGTGCCACGAACCGGGAAAAATAATTTGCCTATATATACCCATCGCCACGGCAGAGCACTCCACAGTGCTCTGTTTTTTCAAGCCGGCGAGAGAAGGGCATTTGGGTGCTGTATTTCACCTCCTATGCACATGAGGTGTTCGATGAAATGCCCGAGCCACACTAGTTAATCTTTCTCCTCTCGAAACTCGACCCCCGAGCTCCATTTTCCCCGAGATTTGTCTAGGCTTAGCAGTCCGTCATGTCCCGTCCCCGTCTTCACCGCCGTCGATCGCCCGCGCCGATCTTGTCGCCGGCATCACCGTGGTGAGCCTCTTGTTCTTATCTTCTTTCTGAAAGAAAAAAAATTCTAACTTCAGATACATACTTGTCTAATTTTCCTACTTTTATTATTCCTTGTTATTATATAGTGCAATGGTTTTGGTATCCGCCCCCGTCGGCCCTCGTCCTATCTATGATTCGGAAGTGGTATATATTTTCTTTTCATAACTATTTGGTTCATTTATTATTTATGACAATTATGCCGACCAACGTGATATAGATTTTATTTATCTAGGAGGTTGTTGAACCAGAAATTCCAACCGATCCTATTGTCAAGAGGTTAAATTTAGTTGAAGAAGAAAACAATTACTTGAAGGAAAAAATAAGAAAAATTGAGGAGGAGAAGATGATATTGGAGTTGCATGTTGAGGATGTCGTCGATGGTCACAAGATCAAGATGAATGCAATGCGGTTGAAGATTAAAAAGATTAGAAAATGTGCCATTCATACCGAGGCTTGGTATCATTATGCAGTTGGATCAGTTGTTACCTTGGTTGCGATTATGATTGCATTTGTTGTTGCATTGAAATGTTTTACATAATTTCAATGTATGGTTTAATTAGATGCTCCGAAGAGCTATATGTTGTTCAATGAGAACTATGTGTCTACTTTGGTTTTAATGTGATGATGAACTTCTATTAATGATGATATGTGGGTGAAATGATGATACCATGCCAACTTGGAACCTTTTCAGAGTCCATTTCAAATGCTTTTCAATTTCATGGTCTTATAGCTCAAAATAATCAGTAAATGCATGAAAAAAACAAATGAAGTCAGAAAGGGCTGTAAATTGATGATGTGGCTTTGAATGGTGCATTTTGAACACATAAAAACTATGGAGTTCAAATAAGTTCAAAAAATGAAATCCCTTTGTAACAGACGAGTTTCCTATGAAACCCTGATACTTCGAAAGAGATTGTCCGCTTTGTACACAAAGTGCATCCAGTTTTTGCCGTAACCCTCTCTACTTTCTCGCACATGCTATGTGGGTGAAATGATTATACCATGCCAACTTGGAACCTTTTCAGAGTTCATTTCAAATGCTTTTCAATTTCATGGTCTTATAGCTCAAAATAATCAGTAAATGCATGAAAAATAACAAATGAAGTCAGAAAGGCTTGTAAATTGATGATGTGGCTTCGAATGGTGCATTTTGAACACAGAAAAACTATGGAGTTCAAAGAAGTTCAAAAAAAATGAAATCCCTTTGTAACAGACGAGTTTCTGTATGAAATCCTGATACTTCGAAAGAGATTGTCCGTTTTGTACACGAAGTGCATCCAGTTTTGGCCGTAACACTCTCTACTTAATAGCACATGCTATGTGGGTGAAATGATGATACCATGCCAACTTGGAACCTTTTCAGAGTTCATTTCAAATGCTTTTCAATTTCATGGTCTTATAGCTCAAACTAATCAGTAAATGCATGAAAAATAACAAATGAAGTCAGAAAGGCTTGTAAATTGATGATGTGGCTTCGAATGGTGCATTTTGAACACAGAAAAACTATGGAGTTCAAAGAAGTTCAAAAAAAATGAAATCCCTTTGTAACAAACGAGTTTCTGTATGAAATCCTGATACTTCGAAAGAGATTGTCCGTTTTGTACACGAAGTGCATCCAGTTTTGGCCGTAACACTCTCTACTTAATAGCACATGCTATGTGGGTGAAATGATGATACCATGCCAACTTGGAACCTTTTTAGAGTTCATTTCAAATGATTTTCAATTTCATGGTCTTATAGCTCAAACTAATCAGTAAATGCATGAAAAATAACAAATGAAGTCAGAAAGGGTTGTTAATTGATGATGTGGCTTTGAATGGTGCATTTTGAACACAGAAAAACTATGGAGTTCAAATAAGTTCAAAAAAATGAATTCCTTTTGTAACAGACGAGTTTCCGTATGAAACCCTGATACTTCGAAAGAGATTATCCATTTTGTACACGAAGTGCATCCAACTTTTGTCGTAACCCTCTCTAATTTCTCGCACATGCTATGTGGGTGAAATGATGATACCATGCCAACTTGGAACCTTTTCTGAGTTCATTTCAAATGCTTTTCAATTTTATGGTCTTATAGCTCAAAATAATCAATAAATGGATGAAAAATAACAAATGATGTCAGAAATGGTTGTAAATTGATGATGTGACTTTGTATGGTGCATTTTGAACACAAAAAAACTATGGAGTCCAAAAAAGTTCAAAAAAATGAAATCCCTTTGTAACAGACGAGTTTCCGCATGAAACCCTCATACTTCGAAAGAGATTGTCCGTTTTGTACACGAAGTGCATCCAGTTTTTGCCGTAACCCTCTCTACTTTCTCGCACATGCTATTTGGGTGAAATGATGATACCATGCCAACTTGGAACCTTTTCAGAGTTCATTTCAAATGCTTTTCAATTTTATGGTCTTATAGCTCAAAATAATCAGTAAATGCATGGAAAATAACAAATGAAGTCAGAAAGGGTTGTAAATTGATGATGTCACTTTGAATGGTGCATTTGAACACAAAAAACTATGGAGTTCAAATAAGTGCAAAAAAATAAAATCCCTTTGTAACAGACGAGTTTCCGTAGGAAACCCTAATGCTTTTATAAAACTCTAATAGCAAAACGAATCAACTAAAAAGCTTTTGTAAACCTCTAGTATTTTTTAAACTAAAATTATATAAAATTGATGCAACTAAAATTATCAAAGTATTTTCTGTTCAAAACATGAAAAGCAGAAAGAATTATCATAAAGATTTTTTCGTTAGAAACTTTCGTAGCAAAAAGATTTTTCATAAAGATTTTTTTTGATAGAAACTAAAATAACAAAATCTGTTTTTGAATATAATGATAAAATGCAGTAATATTAAATAGCAGGAAAAAGAATCACTCAAAAAATATTTTTATGGTGAAGTTATTCACAAACTAGTGATTCACACAAATTTCAAAGAATTAAAATTTAAACTATTCAAATTTGGAAACTAATGGAGTAAGAGAAACATTATAATTATTCTGAGCTAAATGCAAAAAGAATAAAAAATAAAGCAAAAATCAAAAGAAAATAAATAATTCTAAAAACAAAAAAAATACTGGAAAAAATAAAAAAATGTCGCCTAATGGGCCACACGGCCTGCATACGACTAGAAACCCATCTGTACATGGGCCAGGATGCAGGCCTGCAGGCCCAATAGGCCCAACATGGCAGTAACAATGGTAGGAAACTAATGCCTGCATATTAGAGAGGAGCTCAGCACCTGAGCTGCAACGCAGCTTATAAAGAGGTGCTGAGCTCTCTCAGCTAGCGAGGTGGGACTAAACTTCCCACCGCACCGCGCCAGCACAAGGCCTTTGGTCCCGATTGGTGCCACCAACCAGGACTAAAGGGCTGCATTGGTCCCGGTTGGTGGCACCAACCGGTACCAATGACCCCCCCTTTAGTCCCGGTTGGTGCCACAAACCGGGACTAAAGGCCTCTGCTTCCCGCCGTTTGGGCTGCTGAAAAGAGGTCTTTGGTCCCGGTTGGTGGCACCAACCGGGACTAATGCTAACCTTTAGTCCCGGTTCGTGGCACCAACCGGGACTAAAGGCTTCGCTACATAAGTTCACACTTAGGAAATTTGCACTCTCATCTCGCAGTTGCTGTCTAGACGACGCCGACGACATCGACGCTGCCAGGCTGCCCCGCCGCCGCCCGCCGCCCCCGTCGTCGTCGTCGCCCGCGCCCTCGTCGTTGCCCGCACCCTCGCCGTCGCCCGCTCCCCTGCCGCGACGCACGATGCCCCGGCCCGCCCCCGTCGTCGCCGTCGCCGTCGCCCCTACCCCAAGCGCGCGCCCACTGCCCCATCTCCATCCTCGCCGCCGACCCTGCGCTCCTCCTCACCTTGGTCCTGCCGGCGCCATCCCGCATTTTTTTCATATATATATATATGCTTGTTTTTTTCATGTACTATATGCTTGTTTTTTCGTATATATGATGATATATATGCTTGTTATCATAATTGTTTTTGTTCATATATATATATGATGATTTTTTATAAAATATGATGTTTTTTTCATAGATGATCACATATATGATGTATGCATGGATGTGGATGAAATATGATATTTTTTTGTTCATAGAACATGATGTTTTTTTATTCATAGATTTGTTTTTGTTCATGAGAGAGGCAGGGACGTCGAGGGATCATAGATGTAATTTTTGCAGAATTTTCTATCGTGCATAGACCGATTTTAGACCACGGGAGCAGCCCCCCCCTATCGTTGCAAAAGTTGCTAACTGATATTAAGAAGGAAGAAGAAGAAAAAGAAGGATAGGAAAGAGGAAAATAAGAAGAGGAAGAAAGAAGTAGAGGAGAGGAAGAAGAGGAGAAATAAATAAGAAGAGGAAAAAAGAAGAAAAACAAGAGGAGAAACAGAAAGGAATAGAGGAGAAGAAGAAAAAAATAGAAAATTCTATTTTTTTCTTCTTCTCCTCTATTCCTTTCGTCTTCTCCTTTTTTTTCTTTTTTTTTCTTTGATTGCTTCTCTTCTATTCCGTTCTTCTTATCCTCTTTTATTTCTTATTTTATCTTCTTATTTTTTATCGGGTATGTCGTTGTCGATATACCCCCTCCCGATAACTTCAACACGAGGGGGGGGTCGATATACCCCCTTCCTGATAACATTATTTTCCCATGTATGTATGTCACGTTGTTGTCGACATTACCCCCCCTCCCCCCCCCGGATAACTTCGACATGAGGGGCGGTCGATATATATACCCCCTCTCGACCGTGATAAGTTATACCATGGGAGCACCCCCTTGGCCCTCTCGCTCAACCAAAACTCTCTAGGACACCCAAACCCTAGAAAAAAAAGATGTTGGTCTCCTACCCCCTCCCGCCGCGCCCCTACCCGACAAACTCTCTCGAGGACACCCAAATTTACCAAGTTAAAAGAGCGTTGTCGTCGAGGCCACCCCAAACCCTTGAAGCATTGTCGAGGCCACCCCAAACCCTTGAAGAGTTGCCGAGGCCACCCAAAACCCTAGAGAAGCAGCGTCGAGGCCACTAATATGATTCCTTATTGTGATTATATTAGCTAGCTAGTTCTACATTTGCCACTAATATATCCAGCTATCATGTTTGAATACTAATTGCCATCTTGTAAATATTTGTAGAAACTATGGAGCACCCCCGAGACGAAGAAATGGAAGAGATGTTGGGGGACATAATCGCAAAAGGAAGTGATGTCGCTGCGTCGTTTCTCAACGACACCGATGGTCTGGAAGGACAGGGTACACTGGTGGAAAAAAGGCCTTTGGTCGCGGTTCGCAACTGCCATTAGTCGCGGTTGCGCAACTGCGACCGACCGGGCGCGACTAAAGGCCCCCCCCCCTTTAGTCGCGGTTGCTTAAGAACCGCGACTAAAGGCCCGTCCACGTGGGCGCCAGGTGGCCTTCGGGGCGGAGGACCTTTAGTCGCGGTTCTTCTGGCCAACCGCGACTAAAGGCCGCCGCAGGTTTAGGGTTTTAGCCCCCCCCCCTAAACCTCCCCCCTTAAACCTGTTTTCTGTTTAATTTGTATTGTTTTATTTCTTTTGTGCTTTATTTTAATTTTGAAGGAGTTTCATATATTCTACGGTACTACATACATGCATATGAATGTACAATTTCAAATAAATTTGAAATTAGAACCAAAAAGAATTCAAGAGGAATATACAATATATATTCAATATCATCGGATGACCATATACAATTTTGAACAAGTTTCCATACATGATTTAATGCATATAAAGTTCTACGTCCTCGTAATAGTGTTCTCCTTTAGGATGGAGGACTTCCCTGCTGAACCATCCAGCTAGTTCCTCTTGAAGTGGTCGGAAGCGAGCTTCTGGACTAAGCATCCACCGGAGGTTATTCCTCTTAGCATTGGTATCACTCGGAACCCGCTCAGAGGTGTATCTCCGGATCATCTCACAGACATAGTATCCACATAGATTGGTCTCCGGTGGCTGAATATCCCCAGCATTCTTAGCCTTTAACATTTTGAATTCTAGCTCTTTTTTGAATTCACCGACCTTTGTATCTACGAACCGTCTCCAAACCCTACGAGGCAAAGAAAATTAAATGAACAAGAGAGTTATTAATTAGTTACTTGATATTAGGAAATGAACGAAATAGGCCGATCGATATAGAGCGCAAATGAATGAAAATAATTACTTCTGCAGCATTCTTCTCATGCCGCCCCAAAGCTTTGGATCCATATTCACAGAGTCGTGGACGAGACATTCTGAGGTGTTAACTTTAATTACTAGCAGAATCCAGTGGAACCTGCGGACACGATACATGCACAGTACGTCATGCATAACTCATCGATTAGCCGGCCACATACCATGCATGGAGTAAACAAAAGAGAATGTGCTCAAGACAGAAACACTCACTCAAAATGGTAAGGAAATAGAATATCACTTTTGAGTTCCTGCTTTGTAAGAAACTGCCACAGGTCTGCCTCCACGTCGGCGGGGTAACGCTCCAACACATGTCCATTAACGATGTGTGGGTCAATGAACCCAACATCATGGATGTTCCTTACTCTGCATTCCTTAATCTTCATTCTGCATGTATAATAGCGGACACAACAATATAGTTAGGACATATATATAGTGCAGGCAATATGAACGAGATGGGGTAGAAATTAATAAATCACTTACAGAACGTAGCAACTGATGATAGATTTATCGAGCTCGCGCAGATTGAAAAGCTGGAACAATTCACTCAGTTCAATTTGTACATAGTAATGTTTGAAGTGATGCTCATGTCTAACTTCCGCATAAATATATTCTTTGGCGTTTTTATTTTTTATGTAACCCTTGTACCATTTCAGCAGACCTTTCATTTGTGGAGGTAGATCCTTTTCCTCCGCAGGCTCGACGAGAGGCCCATTCTTGACATATGTAATTACTACCTCCTTCACTGGCGCCTCATCAAGGCCTAACAGTTCACGAAGAGTAATACCTAAGTTGGCCGCTTGTTCTCTGGCACTCGTTACAGTCAATCCCTGTGCTGCCGCAGCTTGTATGATCTCGGGGTCATCCGGACAGAAGGCTTCCACTATAAGCGGGGCAATCGATTGTTTACTTTGTTCCCCGAGCTGGGCAACTTGTTTCCCGCTTTTTTTACTTTCGGCCTTCTCCCGCTCTTTGTTCTCCTTGAACATGAGTGCCTGCCTGCGAAGTTCACGTGCATAGTCGTTAGGCAGATTCTTCGCGGCTTGGGACGGTGTGCTCAAAAATGACTTAGCCCACTTCTTTTGCTCATCAGAAAATACTGGCTTGGGCTCGGGCTCTGTTTTCTTCTTGCAGTCCGCCTTCCATTTCTCCAAATCAGCAGCCGCGGCCGCGTCGACTTCCTCGGCACTACGTTCCCAAGGCCTTGTGGGGAGAGGCTTCAGTGATGGCTCCGGTACCTTTGTGGTCTTAGGTACATAAGGGTCCGGGTTAATAATCCAGGACTGCTTCTGCTTCTTTGCCGGAGGTGGATTGGGGGGCGGCGTCTGATCACCCGCCGGACGGGACTGGGGGCGGCGGCTGATCACCCGCCGGACGTTGTGGACTGGGGGGCGGCGTCGGCTGACGTGACGGAGGTGTAGGTGAACCGCCACCACCACCACCACCACCACCACCGCCACCGCCACCACCACCACCGTAGGGGGGTGGACTTGTTGTCCTTGGCGCCTCGCCTGGAAACTTGATAAACTTCTTTTGCCATAGAATGAAATGGCGCTTGACATCTCCAAGTCTTTTCTCCCCTTCAGGTGTAGCAATGTCAATCTCCAGGTCCTCAAACCCTTGGACTATGTCCTCCACCGTGACACGAGCATAGCCATCTTGAATGGGGTTGTTGTGGTGGAGTGCTCCAGGTAAACATGGTAAAGCACTGCCGATGGCTACCTTCATGGACATGTTCCCGATAGGATAATACAGATGACATTCTTTCATCTCCTTTATATCGTCCACGGGGTAGCGAGGAGGCTCCGATGAAGTAATTTCGACCACCAGAGGCTCCGGTGCAGTAATTTGGACCACCAGAGGCTCCGGTGGGGCCTCCGTGGAAGCCACGCTGCTTCTCCGCTGCTGGCTTCCGAGATCCGCTGGATGATCTTCATGCTGCACCCGAGCTGCATCTCTTTCGGCTACTAGTACACTCATGGTTTTCTTCATCACCTCCATTTCCGATGCCAACCGCGCCACAACATCTGCTTCCTGATCCATCTTTCTCTTACGGCTTCTGTAACCGTACGGGTCATCGTTCTGGGGGAACCCTATTTTCCACGGAATGTGCCCCATGCCTCGTACACGTCCTCCGTGTTCAGGATTCCCGAGGGCTTTTGTCAGCGCGTCGTTCTCTCTGTTGAACTTGATCTTCCCCTGTTGAGCATCCCTCATTGCGTTAATAAGGGCTTGGGTGGGTTTAATTAATTTGCCCCGGTAAACACACTCCCCTGTCTCCGGGTTCAGCGTTCCCCCATGCCCGTACCACCAGCTTTTGGCCCTTGGGTCCCATCCCTCCGTACCTGGACGGATTCCTCGCGCCCTCAGCTCGTTCTCCATCTTCTCCCACCTAGGCTCCCAAAGGCGATACCCTCCTGGCCCCATAACATGATTGTACTCCTTCTTAGCCGCATTTTCCTTATTTTTTTCGATATTTGAATGAACTGCTCCGATTTCTTTTGCTTCACAAATTCTGGCCAATCATCTTTCAGTTTCTCATATTGTCCTTTGAAATCCGGAGTCTTGTTCTGCTTGACAAAGTCATGGGCTAGATTTTGCTTGAATTTCCGGAATGCGTCGGCCATCTTATGAAGAGCGAACTGTTTGACTAGCCTCCTCCTCTCCTTGTTTTCCTCAATCTTGTTACCCTCCTCATCGAATTTGTTGTATTCCGGAGGTAGAACGAAATGTTCCATAAGCTTCTTGAAGCAATCTTTTTTTGTTCTCTTATCGACAAAAGTGAAACCATCAATTCGTGCCTTCTTTGGCTCATTCCACTCCTGGACGGTGATCGAGACGTTGTCTCTAACAATGGCTCCGCATTGGCTGACAAACTTGGTGGCGTTCTTGCGGGGCTCCAGCGGCCTGCCGGTTGCACTGTCGACAACCTCGATGGTGCATGTTTCTCCTTGTTTCATCGTCTTGGTTGCGCCACGCTTTGACGACGTACTCGATTGTTTCGACGATCCGGCCGAGGGCTAAAATAAGAAAGAGTCGCGCGCGTTAGTACACACATATTTATTCAAATCAGTTAGTTTGTATCACCAGAGGCTCAATGTATATATATACCTCGGCGCCGGAGGTGGTTGCTACTTCCATTTGAAGATCGTCGTTTATCGACGTTTGTTCGGCATCATCTTGCTGACGGCGCCCTTCATCTTCACCGTCAAGGTTCAGATAAGAAGAGATATCATCTTCTTCTTCTCCGGTCGGCACATATTGAATATCGCCGTTTATGATGCCGAACATATGTGCTTCACCGTCCGGATCATAGTTGTCCATAATCGGGTCAGCTCTATCGTCCGCCATTATGTCAGTCCTGAAAACATGTAGTAAAAACAAATTAATTAAGTGAAGAAGGGGGGCGGTGGCGGTGGCGGTGGCGAAAGGGCGGTGGCAAAAGGAGGGGGCGAGGAAGGGGTGGGAGAGGGTGTCGCGGTAGAGCGCGAGACGGGTGCTCCGTAGTCGAACTTGGGGTCGCCGGCAGTCTCGGGGTCTACCGGAAAGAAGTAACGGAGGGGGAACACAATAAATAACAGAGCAATCAAAGCATCACAAAGCGTAACCTGGCAATACGCGGTGCTAGGTGTGCCCTAACGCGGCAGTAGGTCGTACCGGCGAAAGGGGGAAACATCCGGGAAAGTATCCCCGGTGATTCGCGTTTTCGGACAGATGAACCGGAGGGGAAAGTTACGTGTTTGCTATGCTAGGGATGTGTGGCGGACGAACGGGCTGCGTATCCGGATCCGCCTCATCGTTCTGAGCAACTTTCATGTACAAAGTATTTTCATCCGAGTTACGGATTATTTTATATTAATTTTTAAAGTTTTATATCATTTTTAGAATTAACAGAATTAATTAAATTGTCTGTTAACTAATTAACCAAGTTAATTAGATTAATTAACAGATTAGTTATATTAGTTATTTAATTAGGTTTACTAAACACAATTAATTAAGTTAATTAATTTAATTAACTGATTAATTAATTAATATATTTATTTATTTATTTTCTAAATTCTCTTCTCTCCTTTTTTTAAATCGTTTCTGGGGCGTGGGCCCCAATTGTCATTGGGCCAGGGGGCCTTAACGGGCGCCGGCGCTAGCGGGCAGCGGGCAGCGGGGACGGGCCGGCGGGGAGACGGCCGGACGGGGCCGGAGGGGGCCGGGGAGACGGCCGGACGGGGCCGGAGGGGGCCGGGGAGACGGCCGGACGGCCGGAGGGGCCGGGAGACGGCCGGACGGCCGGAGGGGCCGGGGAGACGGCCGGACGGGGCCCGACGGGGAGCTCACCAAGGAGAGGGCGGCGATGCGCGGGGAGGACCGATGAAGGAGAGGCGGGGACGGGCAGTCCGGCGCGACGGGGGCGAGGGCGACGGCGGGCGGCAGGGCGGCGGGAGGGCGGCAGGCAGGGCACGGGCGGAGGCGGGCAGGGCTTCGGCGTCGGCGTCGGCGTCGGCGTCGGGGCAGCGCTTCGGCGTCGAGAGAGAGCAGAATGGGAAGTGGCAAAAGGTACCACATATTTATGGACGCACCTTTAGTCGCGGTTGGAGAGGCGGACCGCGACTAAAGGTACCCTTTAGTCGCGGCCCGCACCCCAGCCGCGACTAAAGGGTGCCCTTTAGTCGCGGTCCGCCCCCCAACCGCGACTAAAGGGTTTTGGCGCCGCCTTCGTTCCCGCGCAGAAAGACCCTTTAGTCGCGGCCCTCCACCCCAACCGCGACTAAAGGTATCCTTTAGTCGCGGTCCGCCTCCCCAACCGCGACTAAAGGGCTGTGCTAGAACTGGCGCGGTGCGGTGGGATGTTTAGTCCCACCTCGCTAGCCGAGAGGCTTCGACAGTGGTTTATAAGCGCGGCTGCGCTTACCACTTCGAGCTCCTCTCAAATGCAGGCTTACGGGCCTATTCTGATACTGTGTGCCTGTGGGCCTACTGGGCCTTCTGCGGGCCTGAATCCTGGCCCTTTAATGGGTTTCTAGTCGTATTCAGGCCGTGGTGGCCCAGTAGGTGGCATATTTTATTTTTTTCTTCCTTTTTTCCTTTTTCCTTTTTTCTTCTGTTTTTCCTTTTTTCTTCTGTTTTTTTCTTCCTTTTTCTTCTGTTTTTTTCTTCTGTTTTTTTCTTCCTTTTTTCCTTTTTCCTTTTTTCTTATGTTTTTCTTCTGTTTGTTTTTTTCTTCTGTTTTTCCTTTTTTCTTCTGTTTTTTTCTTCTGTTTTTTTCTTCCTTTTTCTTCTGTTTTTTTCTTCTGTTTTTTTCTTCCTTTTTCCTTTTTCCTTTTTTCTTCTGTTTTTTTCTTCTGTTTTTTTCTTCTGTTTTTCCTTTTTTCTTATGTTTTTCTTCTGTTTGCTTTTTTCTTCTGTTTTTTTCTTCTGTTTTTTTCTTCCTTTTTCTTCTGTTTTTTTCTTCCTTTTTCCTTTTTCCTTTTTTCTTCTGTTTTTTTCTTCCGTTTTTTTCTTCTGTTTTTCCTTTTTTCTTATGTTTTTCTTCTGTTTGCTTTTTTCTTCTGTTTTTTTCTTCCTTTTTCCTTCTTTCTTCTTCTTCCTTTTTCCTTTTAAAATCAGAAAAATAAAACTAATTCATTTTAAAATCTTAAAAATACAATTATATATCAAAAAAATCAGAAAAATAAAACTAATTCATTTTAAAACCCCTTGAAGGTTTGACAAAAGGTTTGATACAATAAATTATTACACATCATTTCTTCCCTTGTGTCCCTGCTTGCTTACGATTGTGCCGTATCCATGGAGCATCCTCATCATTTAACTTAATGCTTGGGTCGGTGTTCACTTTGAAGGGCGGAATTTCAGCAAACATATTATAATCTTCTGACATGTCTGTCTTGTCCTCCACTCCCACGATGTTTCTTTTCCCTGAAAGAACAATGTGGCGCTTTGGATCATCGCATGATGCACTGATCGTTTTCTTATCTTTCCGTTTCCTCGGTTTGCTACTCATGTCCTTCACATAGAAAACCTGAGCGACATCTTTCGCTAGGACGAATGGTTCGTCAAGGTAACCAAGATTGTTGAAATCCACCATTGTCATTCCGTATTGCTGGTCCACCTTTACCCCACCTCCTGTTAGCTTGAACCATTTGCACCGGAACAAAGGGACCTTAAAGGAGGGTCCATAGTCAAGTTCCCATATCTCCTCTATGTAACCATAATATGTGACCTTTTGCCCATTCTCGGTTGCTGCATCAAAGCGGACACCACTGTTTTGGTTGGTGCTCTTTTTATCTTGGGCGATCGTGTAAAATGTATTCCCATTTATCTCGTACCCTTGGAAAGTCGTTATAGTCGAAGATGGTGTCTTGGCCAACATGTACAGCTGATCTACAACATCATTGTTATTCATTAAATGTTTTCTCAACCAACTGCCGAAAGTCTCCATGTGGGCCTTCCTAATCCAGGATTCAGGCTTCCCCGGGTTGTCCGAGCGTAAAATATTCTTGTGTTTCTCAAAGTACGGAGCCACCAAGCTGGAATTGGTCAGTACAGTGTGGTGTGCTTCAGTCAGAGAATGGCCGTCCATACATATCGTTGATTTCCTTCCGATCGTGCCTTTTCCACTTAGTCTCCCCTCGTGCCGCGATCGAGGAAGACCAATCGGCTTAAGGTCAGGAACAAAGTCAACACAAAACGCAATTACCTCCTCATTTCCATAGCCCTTGGCGATGCTTCCTTCTGGCCTAGCACGGTTACGAACATATTTCTTTAATACTCCCATGAACCTCTCGAAGGGGAACATATTGTGTAGAAATACAGGACCGAGAACGAAAATCTCTTCGACTAGGTGAACCAGGAGGTGCGTCATAATATTGAAGAAGGATGGCGGGAACACCAACTCGAAACTGACAAGACATTGGATCACATCGTTCTGTAACCGTGGTAGAACTTCTGGATTGATTACCTTCTGAGAGATTGCATTGAGGAATGCACATAGCTTCACAATGGCTACTCGAACATTTTCCGGCAGGAGCCCCCTCAAAGCAATCGGAAGCAATTGCGTCATAATCACGTGGCAGTCGTGAGACTTCAGGTTTTGGAACTTTTTCTCCGCCATGTTTATTATTCCCTTTATATTGGACGAGAATCCAGACGGGACCTTCATACTGCTCAGGCATTCAAAAAAGATGACCTTCTCTTCTTTGGTCAGAGCGTAGCTGGCACGACCTTGAAACCATTCCGGATGCCGGTCATCAGGGTCTTTCAAACGTTGCTGGTCCTGCCGTGCTTCCTTTGTATCATTTGTCTTCCCATACACGCCCAAGAAGCTTAGGAGGTTCACGCAAATATTCTTCGTAACGTGCATCACGTCGATTGCAGAGCGGACATCTAGGACTTTCCAATATTCTAGCTCCCAGAATATAGATTTCTTCTTCCACATGGCTGCGTGCCCGTCAGCTCCCTTCGGAACTGATTGTCCGCCAGGACCCTTTCCAAAGATGACTTTCAAATCCTTGACCATATCAAATACCTCAGCACCAGTGCGTTCCGCAGGCTTCGGCCGGTGATCTGCCTTGCCGTTGTAATGCTTGCCTTTCTTTCTTACTGGATGAATTTTCGGAAGAAATCGACGATGCCCAAGGTACACGTTCTTCTTACAATTTGGCAAATGTACACTTTCAGTCTCATGTAAGCAGTGCGTGCATGCATTGTATCCCTTATTTGACAGTCCCGAAAGGTTACTAAGAGCAGGCCAATCGTTGATGGTTACGAAAAGCAACGCTCGTAGGTCAAATTCCTCTTGTTTGTGCTCATCCCACACACGGACACCACCCCACAGCTGTAAAAGTTCATCAACTAATGGCCTTAGGTACACATCGATGTCGTTGCCGGGTTGCTTCGGACCTTCGATGAGCACTGGCATCATAATGAACTTCCGCTTCATGCACAACCAAGGAGGAAGGTTGTAGATGCATAGAGTCACGGGCCAGGTGCTATGGCTGGAGCTCTGCTCGCCAAAAGGATTCATGCCATCCGTACTTAGAGCAAATCTTATGTTCCTTGCGTCAGCTGCAAAATCTTTGAACCATCTGTCGATCTTTCTCCATTGCGTTCCATCTGCGGTGTGTCTCAACTCCCCGTCCGACTTACGGTCCTCTTTGTGCCATCGCAACAACTTGGCATGCTCTTTGTTCCTGAACAGACGTTTCAACCGTGGTATTATAGGAGCATACCACATCACCTTGGCGGGAACCCTCTTCCTGGGTTTCTGGCCCTCAACATCGTCACCAGGGTCATCGCCTCTGATCTTATAACGCAATGCAGTGCATACCGGGCATTCATTCAAATTCTCGTATTCACCGCGGTAGAGGATGCAGTCGTTGATGCATGCATGTATCTTCAGAACCTCTAAACCTAGAGGGCAGACAACCTTCTTTGCTTCGTACGTACTGGCGGGCAACTCGTTATCCTTTGGAAACATATTCTTCAACATTTTCAGCAAGTTTTCAAATGCCGAGTCAGCTACACCTGCCTCTGCCTTCCATTTCAGCAAATCCAGTGTGCAGCCCAGCTTTTTCAGACCATCATCGCATCCGGGGTACAGCGCCTTTCTGTGATCCTCTAACATGCGATCCAAATTCTCCCTCTCCTTTTCAGTTTCGCAGCGTCTCCGTGCATCAGCAATGGTCCGACCAAGATCATCAATGGGATCATCACGTGCCTCTTCTTCACCTTCCCCTTCACCTTCAGCATCCTCCATGAAAGTATCACCGAAATGAGCAAGATAGCTTTCATCGATGAAATCATCCCCTTCTTCATCTTCTTCCATTATAACCCCTCTTTCTCCATGCTTGGTCCAACAATTATAGCTTGGCATGAAACCGTGCCGAAGCAGATGCATGTGAACATCTCTTGAGGAAGAGTAACCCTTCTGATTCTTACAGATAACACATGGACAGATAACAAAACCCCCCTGCTTGTTCGCATTAGCCACTACGAGGAAATCTTTCAAACCCGTAGTGAACTCGCCGGAGAGTCGGTTACCGTACATCCATTGCCGATTCATCTGCATTATTATAATATAAAATATATAATTAACCATCATGCATTTGTTAAACTAACTAGCTACAAATAATATAAATTAAACAATGAACTGCACACATGCATATTTTATCAATGACACACATGCATGAAAGGTTCAAGTTGCTAACCGCGATCGAGGAGGAAAAAATAAATGAGGAACCTCAAGTGTGGCTCCAACACTTCATATCATGTTTGTTTCACCCTCTTAGGGCATTTCATCAAACACCTTGTGTGCATAAGAGGAACCAAAAGCAAACCTACACCCCCTTGTGAAGCTTGTGAAGAGAAGTGGCACCAAATGGCTAAGTGAGCGTGCTGAACTGGTATATATAGGGGAGGAGCTTTAGTCGCGGTTGGCCTGGCAAACCGCGACTAAAGCCCGCGAGCTTTAGTCGCGGTTGGCCAGGCCAACCGCGACTAAAGGCCTTTGGGCACCTTTAGTCGCGGTTGGCCTGGACAACCGCGACTAAAGCCCGCGAGCGCCCTGGGCCCAGGCATTTGGTCGCGGTTCATCTGCCGAACCGCGACTGAAGACTTCATTAGTCGCGGTTCCTACAGTTTCGCGACTAATGAGGCTGGACGGAAGCCTCTTTTTCTACTAGTGGTAGTGAAGAAGGCTATGATTATGATGGCTCCGGTGACCCAATGACGGTACAAGAAGTAGACCGTCATGACGGCTCCGATGACCAAACCGGATCCGTCTAGCTAATTGATGCATTCATTGTTTTCGTATGTACACATATTAATTAACTCTCGTCTTTCTTCTATTCTCTAGCCCTCTAGATCGAGGACAACTTCGGTAAAGAAACGAGGCCCGAAGAAAAAGTTGCGCTCGGATGAAAGGTTTGAGATCACAGCAATCGCACGCGATGGCAACACTACTAGGAAAAGGCATGCTAGTGGCGCACCAGTTTTGCCTTCTAATGGCATACTACTGGTGCGCCACTAGCATCACGCCATTAGAATTAAATTCTAATGGCGCACCACTGGTGCGCCATTAGTATCTGGTGTTCTAATGGTGCACCACGTAGTGCGCCATTAGTATTGCCCACCGTGTGCCATTAGTGTGATTATCACAGTGCGCCATTAGTGTCTTGTGTGGTGCGCCACTAGTATCTGGTATACTAATGGTGCACCACATGGAAGTTCGCCATTAGTAACAATTTTTTTAATTTTTTTTTCGTTTTTTTAATCTCAGGTCACTATTTCACATATGAGATATCCAACACATATATATACAACAAGCATCCATATAAAAATCATATCCAACACACAAGTTTCATCATATATACATACATAGCCAACACATAGTTCCATCGTTACATATTAAAAAAGTTTCACATTGTTCATCCAACACCGTTATCCATCCATCCATATATAACAAGTTCCAACCATGCAAGCTCATTGATACAAAATAAAAGCACAAATGGAAAAGAAGCACTCCATCCATGCAAGCTTCCGTGAATTAAATCAAATATGCAAAATGATAAACAACATGTTAGAAGAAGAAGAAGAAAATGAAGAAGAAGAAGACTATAAGAAGTAAGAATATTTAAGTAAAATGGAGCTAACCTAGAAGAAAATGAAGAAGAAGAAGAAGACTAGAAGAATACTAGAAGAAGAAGAAGTAAACTTGGTCATTTTGTGCTAACATAAGTAATTTTGGAGTTAACCTATAGGAAACTAAGTATATTAGAGCTAAGTTAGAGCTAACTTATGTCATTTTGGAGAAGAAGAAGAAGAAGAAGAAGAAGAAGAAGAAGAAGAAGAAGAAGAAGAAGAAGAAGAAGAAGAGGAAGAAGAAGAAGAAGAAGACTATAAGCTTATTATGTAAACTTGGTCATTTTGTGCTAACATAAGTAATTTTGGAGCTAACCTATAGGAAACTAAGCATATAAGAGATAACTTAGCATATTAGAGACAACTTAGGTAAAATGGAGCCAACCTAGATAATTATTCCATCTTGGAGTGAACTAAGCATATTAGAGCTAACTTAGAGCTAACTTATGTCATTTTGGAGAAGAAGAAGAAGAAGAAGAATAAGAAGAAGAAGACTATAAGCTTATTATGTAAACTTGATCATTTTGTGCTAACATGAGTAATTTTGGAGCTAACCTATAGGAAACTAAGCATAGTAGAGATAACATAGGTAACTAAGTATATATATATATATATATCATTTTGGAGATCTGACATACCTAACATAGTTCAGTTCTCATTGTTCTTCTCCTTCTCCTTCCTCAGCCTGATGCGCCAGGAGCGGCGAGGTGGTGGAGGCAGCTGTGGGATGTAGTCTTGTACCACAATTGGCGTGGTCATGTCGCCCAACTGTGCGATCGCCGACGCCACCACCGGTGCATGGTCATTGTCAGGCACCACCACCATCGCGAGGCCACCTTCAGGCAGGACGGGCATGACCATCGCTTGGTCATCGTCAGCCACCTCCATCGCTTGCCCATGGTCAGCCACCACCATCTCTTGCCCATGGTCAGCCACCACCATCTCTTGCCCTTGGTCAGCCACCACCAGCGCTAGGTCATCCTCAGCCTGATGCCCATCATCATCCTGCAGCTCCTCATCCCCACTCCGCTCCTCTTCTCCCGCACTCCAGTCCGGATCATCCTTCTTGTTGTCTTTGCTGCTCCCAGAATCGCTGCTGCTTTCGCTAAAGCCAGAATCGTTGTTGCTTTTGCTACAGCCATAGTCGCTGCTGCTTTGGCTGTAGCCAGTGTCGCTGCTGCTGCTCCCATTGCCTGTCCAAATGCAACAATGACCGTTAACAATCAATGTGAGACAAAGCCAAATGTAGAGGAATAAGAAGAGGCAGAACATACTGGCATCATCATCGTCAGCGTAGCGCATGCGACACATAGTCACGTTGAACACCTTCACGATGAGCATGGTGGCGTCGTCATCGTACCTGAAGAGAAGGAAGTACCCCAGCCGCAGGTCGTAGGCACGCTAGAACTTCTCCCACCCACGATACAAGTACATGTGGCCCTCCTTGATCACCAACTCCACATCCCACAGCCTGTGTAACCTGCTGCCGGCCTGTCGCAGCTTCACATTATTTGGCGGATCTTCACCCAGCATGTTCATAAAACTGTCAGGCAGCCTCTGCAGTTTGGGACAATGAGTGATGTAGCAAACAACAGATATCATAATGAGATGGGTGAAGGGGAGATCTCTCGTTTTATATACCTGCGTCATGGATGATACTGAAGTCCCAAGTATGATATTGAAGAACTCGGAAGCATCCAACTCGTACTGCGGTGTGGCAGAGCGGCGGTGGCTGCTTCCCCCCATCTCTTATAAGCAGCAGAAGAGACCAATTAGTACCCTTACAACAGATCATAAAACATGCATGATAACAGGCTGTACTAAAAGTCCAATTGTACTGGACTATAAATTAGGGTAACAATGACACAGAAGATGGGAGCACCTAGTACATATTAGCAAAACAAAAACGTACCACGCTTAAAAGGAAAGACCTATACAAACACCTCATATTAATAAGGTTTCTTGAACAAGTGTTATCTATCAATACATTTGGGGATTAGCACTAACAATTCAGAAGAACAAATTCTAACAAGGCAATCAACTAACTTGTTCAGTTACAGAGTAAGCTCATCTGCAGCCCCATCATGATAACCGTGATGATGGTCTCATCATTTAGGGTTTGACGACACCGAGGCATCCTAAAAGCTAAGCTTTTATCATTTAGGGTTTGTCGACGCTGAGGCACCCTAAAAGCCTAAGCGTACATCATTTAGGTTCTCATCGACACCGAGGCACCCTATAGAAGCCAAGGTTTCATCATTTAGGGTTTGTCGACGCCGAGGCATCCTAGGTTGGGCCTAATCACTTGGCACTAATCACTTGGCTCTATTGCCACCTATGTTGGGTTTATCATCTAGGGTTTATCGATGCTAAGGAGAATTCTAAGTTGGGCCTCATCACGTGGCTTTATTGCCACCTATGGTTTAATGCAACAAGAATAAAGGGGCAGTTGATCCTACTTAACTAAGTACTAAGATACCCCGGCACATGCATTAGTCTCAAGTACCCCATATGTCCTATTTTTAGCAAATTCATGCTAAAATTCATGAAAAATTTCAGCATGACCTTTGCTGAAAATAGGACATATGGAGTACCCGAATTTGCCGGAATGGAAGTTAATCGACATTCCGGAAAACTCAAGGGCCTCTCGGGGTACCTGCCAATTCATCACGACATAATGGTCGGAGACAAAACCCAGCAAACTAGCACCAAAATCTGCCTCTACTTTCATATGGATGAAAAGGCTTTCTCCCCATTCCTTGCTTCTCCAAACTAAATAAGCAAGCAAAGCAGAGTAGCAAACAAGAAATGCAATAGGTAGATAATATCACAAGTAGTCCAGTGACTACTGACAACACAACTAGCAGCAGCACATCACCAGCACAATTAATGAACTAAAGCTTTAAACACTTGCTAAATAGTTATATCAGCACATCACAAGTAAGTACTAAGTAAACAACAGGTCAGGAGCACAACACAACTAACTAGCAGCAGCAGAGCACAAAACAACACACTATGTATAGCAGAAAGCAACAGTGCAACATAGCACAAGGAAACACAGTACAGAGAACCACCGCACTAGTATACCAGCAACCAGCAGCAGCAGAGCATGACCAGCTGCAAGAAAAATAGCACCAGCAACCAGTAGCTTGAAAATGTTCAGTTAGAATCAAAATGGTTGGCCACAGTCCACAGATCCAATAAATCTGCAGCACACATGACTACATGAGCATATCTGTATATGACACAATAGAGCAGCCGCAACTACACTACAGAACTACTAGCAGCCTAGCACTAGCAAAAGTGAACGAGCAACCGAAGTAACTAACAACAGCACACGAGCAGTAGACTAGCAGTAGCACATGCAACACATGTAGCAGACTAGCAGTAGCACCAGTGCCCCACCAACAAGTAGCAGTAGCAACATACAGCAGCAGCCAACAGCCAAAAAATCATGGATTGCTGTTAACTAAAAATCATGGATTGCTTATAACTAAAAATCATGGGTTGCTGTTAACTAAAAATCATGGATTGTTGTTAACTAAAAAAATCATGGATTGTTGTTGACCTAAACACTAGTCAAATACAGTAGGAAATATATTGCATCCAAGTATCATAGATGCAGTGCAAGTGTGTAACTACTGACAGCTGCTGCTGTGCTCCTTGAGCTCAGTCCTTATATTTTGCACAATCCTATACAACTCTGTCTACCTGAATAGAACATGACAGCTTTGACCAAACAATCAACAAGAGGAAAACAATCAAACGTATTGATCAGCAAATGAATTAGTACTGATTTATTCACACTACTGAACTTTTGCTCTTATACTTTGTCTTATAACATATAGTCTAGATAAACATGACGTAACCATACAACAAGCATTTCCGAGGGATAGCACCATCTAGAGAAGCTGGGTTGAAGAGATTCAAAGAGGACTACTCATTCCTAGCTTATAGTTTTCTTTTGTTTAATACAATCCTATAACCTTATGATACTTCAGAAAGCCATCTGTGTTGTTAGTTTTGTCATGTTATTTGTGATGGCAGTACGCCACTAGATTGCACGAAACAAAGAGCATGCACAGTCTCACCGAAAACATACATAGCTGTTCCAGTGGAAATACTTTGTTTAATTCAACACTTCTACTAGGAGTAGCCTTTTTAGTGCTAGCTGAACTTTGAGTAATGGCTTTTGAGTGGAGTCCACAGCAAATGCTTTTGGATTGAAGCTCTTTCCTGCCTAAAATGAAAGACCCTTGGCCTTGGGTTACTGACCACACTAGCCAAGTGGCTTTGACCATTTAATTCCCTTCACTGAAGAGGGAAACATATACCTATTATGCAAATGGTTTTGATTATGGGTGCAGTTATATTTAATCATGATTAAAATATTATTGCATCTACAAGGCATTCTCAGCATAGAACTGATGGGTTGCTGACCAAAATTAGCAATTTTTTGAACCTAATTTGACCTAAATTAGTGAGGGATTTGACCTAAACCTAGCAATAAAGAGAAGAAGAGGGCATGGCCGGGAGGGAGGAGAGGAGGAAGAGAGGAGAAGAGAGGCAGAGGGAGGAGGGTTACCTGACCACGATGAGGTGGTGGCCGGAGCGGAGATGACGGAGGGCGGAGACGGCGAGCTTGGGGGAGGCGGGGATAGACGGCGGGGAGGTCGCCGGCCTCCTCTCCTGGTGGACGTGGGGCGGCGCCGAGGCTCCAAGTCTCCGGCGGCTCCGAGGGTTAGGGAGGGAGGCGAGAGAGGCAGCGCTCGCGGGGGAGGCGGGGCTCGGGGGGGAGGCGGCGCTCGAGGGGGAGGAAGGGGAGAGGGAGGCGGTGGGGGCGCGTGGGCGGCTGCGGCGGACGGAGGGGGCGGCGGCGTACGGTTGGGGAATCTGGCGAGGGAGGGAGGGAGGCCACAGTGCAAGGTGAGTACGTGATGTGGGGGGAGGGTTCTAATGGCACACCGACCCCTAGTGCGCCATAAGTACGACGATTCTAATGGCGCACCTCCCCTTGGTGCGCCATTAGAATTTTGTTTTAATTACTAGCCCGACTGGTCAGGTTATATACAACCTAACCCTATCTACATCAGAACACGCCCACTAGCCTGACTGGTCAGCACGCAGCACACACACTAGGAGGTCTTGGGTCTGATTCCCAGGCTCCCCAATTTTTGTTTTTATGCATTTAAAATGCTTTTTGATATTTATTTGTGTTTAAATATGTTCAAACTTGTTTAAATCATAACAGTAATATTTTTTATAAAAATAGTAATATTTTTTTAAAAATATCATCAAATTTGTTATTTGAAAATATTTATGAATATGAAAAAATATCATCAAATTTGTTATTTGAAAATATAATCAATTTTTTTTGCAATTTTAGTTGCATTCATTTGTGACGGTGGAGTGGGTCGGGGAGGGTGCGGGGAAGAGGGTGCGGGGGGTCGTCGGCGGTGGTGGAGTGGGGGAGGGTGCATGCCGGGGTAGGGTGGTCCTGCTTCTTCTTGTGGTGTATGCTGATACTTCATCGTCATCGTCATGTTCCATCTTCGGGTCGCCGTACTAGTCGAAGTCTTGCTCATTGGCGACTCCATCCATTCCAATGATCTTCCTTTTTCCTCTCCTCACGACAACACGACTGGGCTTTGGCGGGTCGGTAATGAAGAAGCATTGGTCCACTTGGGAAGCCAGTACCCATGGCTCATTTTTCGCGGTGACATTTGCGCCCGCGGTCTTGGAATTGGCTTCGGGTATAACCATGGTGGTGAAATACCGGTCTTCTTTTATGACGCTCTTGGCCCATCTGACACGGAACATCGGGACCTTCGCTCCAGCGTAGCTCAGCTCCCAGATCTCCTCGATCCTTCAGTAGTATCTGTCCTTGTCGTTACCGGTGTGGGATTCCATCGTTACCCCGGAGTTCTGATAACCATCGGTCTTCATGTCCTTGTCCTCGGTGTAGAATGTGTAGCCGTTGATATCGTATGCCTCATAGGTCATAAGGCTGTGCTCGGCGCCCTGTGACAAGGCGAATATGAGTTGTTCTTCTGCGGAAGAATCCTCATGTAAAGGGTACGACAGAAGCTTCTGCTTGAACCAACACGTGAAACATGAGTTGTGCTCTTTGATTATATCTCCGTCCGTCCTCTGTTGGCCTCGGTCATTGTACGTCTTCTCAATAAAGGTTTTGTGATCTACCACCCAAGGATCGACCACGTCTATGTGTTGTAGCGCGACTAGGTTTTCTCTTTCAAAGTCGGCGAGTCGACCCTCGAAGTCGACATGCATTTCGCGGCGACCCTCACGGTGACCCCATCCAGCGAGCCTGCCGAGTTGCCTATTGACGGGCAGACAAACGGGGTCCTCGATGCATAGATAATTCGTGCAGTAGGAGATGCACTCTTCGTTCATAAAGCCCCTAGCTATGCTTCCCTCTGGACGTGACATGTTGCGAACGTATCCTTTGATGACACCATTCATCCTTTCGAATGACATCATGCTGTGCAGGAACGTCGGCCCGAGTTGGATGATATCCTCCACGATATGGACCAGCAGATGCACCATAATGTCGAAGAATGCGGGCGGGAAGTACATCTCAAGCTCACATAGTATCACCACGATCTCTTCATGTAGCCTTCTGAGTTGCCTCACGCCAACCGACTTCCGAGAGATGAGGTCGAAAAAGATGCATAGGCCAAATAGCGTTTCACGGACGTGCACGTCCATGATCCCACGGATTGCAACTGGAAGTATCTGCGTCATCAGCACGTGACAGTCGTGAGACATCATCCCGCTGAAGTTCTACTTTGCTGGGTCGAGGTATCTGCTTCTCTTCCCCGTGTAACCGTAAGGAAGTTTTACTCCTACGAGGCAGGTGAAAAACTGATCGATCTCCTCTTGACTTAGAGTGAAGCACGCGGGAGGGTAGTCATTTCCGGTCTTCTTGGCCTTTTTGCCTTCGCGACGACTTTCCATGTCCTGCTTCACCTCATCATCATCATCATCATCATGATCTTTAGCGTGAAGCTCCTCCCTGATGCCCATTGATTTCAAGTCTGCCCTTGCTTTCAGCCCATCTTTGGTCCTCTCTGGCATGTTGAGCAGGGTACCAAGCAGACTCTCGCACACATTCTTCGTGATATGCATGACATCAAGGCTGTGAGGCATACGGTGGATCTTCCAGTACGGCAAGTCCCAGAAAACAGACCTCATTTTCCATACCTTCAGCAGCGGCTCTGGCGCCTTTCGCTATTTCCGGGCTCTGGCGCCTTTTGCTTCTTTCCCGGCAGTGGGCAATCTTTCCAATTTTCAACAGCTTGTGTATTTCCTTGCCGCTCCTCGTACGCGGGCATCTTCAGGGTTCGGTTTCACCATCGAACAGATCCTTGCATTTCCTCCACGGGTCATCATGGCGAAGCCACCTTTGATGTCCCATGAACAAGGTTTCGAAGACCCGGGATCTCTATCTAGCTTGCGATACGTTGTGTCATCCATGCACCTGACGCATCCAGAAAATCCGTGGACCACCTGCCCCGCGAGATATCCGTAACCGAGATAGTAGTGCACCATCGTGAGCAGTGCGGCTCTCATAGGGAAATATTCTTTCTCTGCGGCATCCCACGTATTGGCTGGCGTTTTCCACAGCGTGTCTAGCTCCTCTTTCAGCAGCCCTAGATACAGATTGATGTCGTTCCCTGGTTGTTTCGGCCCTTCAATTAGCATACTCATGTGAATGTACTTTCTCTTCATTCACAACTAGGGGGGAAGGTTGTACATCCACACAAACACAGGCCGGGTGCTATGTGTGCTTCTCTGGCTGCCAAACGGATTGACTCCATCGGTGCTCGTGCCCAACATGATGTTCCTTGGATCCTTCCCAAATTCTGTGTGTTCGAAGTTCAATGCTTGCCACTGCCTCGCATACTTTGGGTGACTCATCATCTTGTCTTTTTTATTTATCTCTGGATCATTTGCGTCATATTCTTGCTTCTTCTCCTCCATATTCGCGTGCCAACGCAGGAGCTTTGGTACCTTAGGGTCCGCGAAATACCGCTGCAGACGAGGAGTGATCTGAAAGTACCACACCACTTTTCGAGGAGCTTTCTTCCTCTTCTTTTATCGAGTGACGCCGCACACCGGACATATGGTAGAATCCGCGTGCTCGTCCCGATAAATGATGCAATTGTTCATGCACACATGGTATTTCTCGTGCGATAAATCCAGAGGACACACAATTTTCTTCGCCTCCTCGAAACTGGTCGGGCACTTGTTCCCCTTGGGAAGACGTTCGTGCCAGAATGACATGTTCTCGTCGAAGCATGCGTCGGTCATTTTGTGTTTTACCATCATCTCCAGAGCCATGAGCGTTACTTTCAGGCGGGTATCCTCGGGTCTGCATCCTTCATACAACGGAGTAACTGCGTCTATCTCCAGTTGATCCAGCTTGGCTTTCTCTCGGGCGGCAGCTCTTGCGTTATCCGTCTGCTTGAGAAGCAGCTCTTGAATATGAGGGTCTTGCACCCAGCCCATCGATGGTCCATCGTCGTCTGCTCCGTTGGCATCTTCATCTTCATGATCATGCCCTTCGTCTGCTCCAGCATCTTCCTCATCATCATGTCCGGCATCTTCTACATGATGACAGTGTACAGCATCACCGTCGTGATCATGTCCTGGAGATTCTTCGTCTTCTCGCCCGCCCAAGCCGCGGTGGTTGTCTTGCTGCCCTTCCTCATTTCTTGCCCGGCCCCCATGGACGACTTCATAGTCATCTTCATCACCTTGCCACCGATAGCCATCCATGAAACCACCCAAGAGCAGGTGGTCCCACACCTGCCCGGAAACTGGGTCCGCAATAAGGCTCTTCAGATTGCATCTTCGACACGGACATCTTATCTCCGTCTCGTTCTTTTGAAGCATCTCGGCCTTCGCGGAGCTCAAAAACCTATTCATGATGCCTTCGGTCATCGTGCGGACCATGGTCGCCTGTGGGGTAGAGCAAAACAATATTTTAGAACCAAGAAAAATTTTGGCATGACTTTCCCTAAAAATAGGACCAAAAATAATGCATAGTGCCAAAATTCTCGACGAAACGGAAATGAATCGACATTCCAGCAAAATATTGGCAACTATCGCATTTCAAATACCGGTACCTGCAAACACAAACATATATGCAACACCACAAACATATGCAACACCACGAACATACATAGATCTAGCTAGGCCACAAAAAGTGCATGTGCACATTGTTGGAGAGGGAGAACAACATAAAGATAGCTTCCCCCCTTACTTACCTATCAAAAAAAGGTAATTTAACCACTTAATTTGGATGAATCTATGGTGCAAATGAGGTGAGGAGGAGGAGGCAGCCGAGACAAGCTTGGAGGAGGAGGTGGAGAGAATGATGTGGGGAAAGTGAGTGGGTAGGTGGGCTGTCCAAAATATCTTGTTGGTCCGAGGTTACTAATGGCGCACTATATGCAAATGTGCCATTAGTAACCCTGGTTACTAATGGCGCACCTGCTTCTGGTGCGCCATTAGAAGTTTTGCAAGAAAAGTATATATTCTAATGGCGCACCGTGGCACAGTGCGCCATTACTAGTTAGCACTAGTAATGGCACGCCGAGCCATGATACACCAAAACATGTTGCTCCATTAGTATATACTAATGGCGCACCTGTGTCCATCTCATCTATAGCCCTTTTCCTAGTAGTGCAAGCCGATTGAACCCATCCGGACAATGGATGCATTTCATGCTCAGTGCGGGGTTCTTGTTAGGGACAAGATCCTGATCAGTATCCAGCAATGGTTAAAGCCTAAGAAGGAAGACCCTGAGGTGTCTTATGTCTCCGATATGCAGAAAGAAGATCTTTGAACATCACTTAAGGCAACTTTCACCCTACCGCCAGAGGAGGATCCAGAGAAGCCAGTTAAAGAGCAATTGATCAAGTCTCATGCTCTTAAGAAGATGGCAGAACTATTCAGGAGGTGGAAGAATGAGCTAAAAACAGAGTTTGTCGATGAAGATTTGACACCAGAATTCACCGTAAAGTATGAGAAGATCAGAGATCACTGGCCCGCATTTGTGGCCCACAAGACATTGGAAAAGAGTAAGAAGAAGTCAGCGATAAACAAGAAAAATGCTGCAAAGAAGAAGCATCACCATCGCACGGGGTCAGGTGGCTACCTCAAAGCCCGACCTTTGTGGGACAAGGCTGAGAATGACCTGATTGGTAAAGGGGTCGAACCAGAGACATTGAACTGGCCAGACCGTTGCCGGACTTGGTTCTTCGGGGTTGGCAGAACCTTGGACCCTGTAACAGGGAAGTGTGTTTGGACGGAAGAGCAACTTCGAATACCCATCACAAGGCTTCAGGAGTATATTGAGAAAGCGCAGCAAGGGACGTTCGTCCCAGACAGAGAGAAGGACGAGCTCACAATGGCCCTCGGGAATCCTGAGCACCCTGGACGGACACGAGGCATGCCAGGCTCCTATCCGTGGAAGGCTGGCTTTCCGGACGTAGGGGGGACAAAACCCAGGAGAGGAGGAAGAAAGTGGAGCATAGCCAACTACAGGCGCTGCACGAAAGGGTACAAGGGCTAGAGGAACGAGAAGCAGATCGCAGCAAAGGACCTGCCGAATCTTCCCCTGAAGCTACCCCGCCATCTCAGAGAAGAAGCAGCGTGGCTTCCACCGAGCAGACTCAGTAGCTGGAGCCTTTCACGGCTCCTTCTAGCTAGCCCGTGGATGCTATCACGAAGTCTCAACATTGACACCTTATGACGCGATGGATGACATTGAATGTCAAGGCGGCTGTTGGCTCTGTTATACCTAATGAACCTGGCTCAACCTACCACGGCCAGCCGATTCCAGAAGGATATGCTAGGGTGATGGTGGATCAAATAACAGACGGATTTGAGGACCTTCAGCTTGACCACCCTATGGGTGAAGGGGAGATTCGGTCGGGTTCTTCTTTGAAGACTCCATGCCTATGGCGGAAGGAGCTCATCAACCTTCCGAACTGGACGCCTCCACCTCCTCCTCCTCCTCCGGCGAGTCAGGGCAATCCGCCTCCTCCTCCCCCTCTAGCGAGTCAGGGCAATCTGCCTCCTCCTCCGCCTCCTCATCCGGCGAGTGATCAGGGCACTCAGTCTCCTTCTCTGGTGCATGGCGGCACTCCGCCTCCTTCTCCGCCTGCGCCGGTGTGCCCAAGCAACCAGCCTCCTCCTTCTCCGCCTCGTGAACAAGGGCGGATCAAGAGACCCGCCGCCGCTCCAGCTGCTCCGACGCATCGTAGTCCTTCTCCTCCGCCTCGTAAGAAAGGAAAGACAGCCGCAGCCGCTCCGTCTGCTCCGGCGTCTAGCAGCACAGCCAGAGCCGGGAGGCAATACAAATTCGGTCCTTCTCTCAAGACTCTAGATAAGTTACCATATGAGAGGATCATGGAGGAAAACAGGCAGATCGTGCAAGCCGAAGTGAAGAACTTCTTTGAAGGTGTGAAAGCAAAGAAACAGCCACCTCCGGAGGAGAAGATAGATCCGGTAAAAGTGAAGCTTACTCTGGCTGCCCTGAAGAAACCGCCAAAGTCTCCGGCAAAAGGCAACTATGAGCGCATTCTTACAAAGTCATTTGTGGAAGCGTCGCGGTCGGGAAGTACTATCAGTGGTCAACGACAAGATGGGAAAAAAGTTGCCCAGCTCGTTGAACAAGCGAACCAATCGTTCCCCATGCTGCAGGTGTCTAGCGATATCGTCGGTAATGTTCAGGGCGGGATGGTTCCCGGTTATAACAATCTTGAAGATTACCTGCCCGACGATGTACATTATGATTTCTTGAAGGTGAACGAAGACAAATACGTGTACGCGAAGCCTCTTGTCAAAGATGAAAGATCTCTACCAACGATGATGTTCAGATTCCATGACTGGTACATGAAAACCTGCAGAGAGTCTGAGGGGACGAATATTTGGACGCTGAGAGTAAGAGAGGAGCATGACCTCATTGTAATTGAACTGTTGAATGTTCCATTTGAGGAGTTCTTCATGTTTTTCAATCTAAAGGCCCTTGATAAATTAATCATCACTTGCTACTGCCTGTAAGTACAATACTACTTCTGTCATTAAGTCTCTCTATATAGGTCAGCTCTTTCATTGCATATATTTTTAATTATCCTCACTATATTATGCAGATTGAAGACCGCCGAATTGAAGAGAAGACAAATTTGTGATATTGGGTTCATTAAATCTCATAGATGCATATATGGTTGAATTTCATGCCAAAGATACAGAGGCCAAGCTGCTACAATCGTTTGTATTAAATCAAAACAAAGCTATAATACTCTTCCCTTACGAATTCTAGTGAGTGTTACTGTCTTGTGCATATTCGGTTTCCCTTATTAGTCGAGGTTATAGTAATGTAATTGATGAGTTATGCATGCGTGCGCAGATTCCACTATATTCTCCTAGAGATTAAGCTTGAGCAGGGACTAGTAACCGTCTTAGACTCGAGGCGAAAAGATACCAAGGAGTATGCGGACATGATTGAAATTCTAGAGAAGTAAGTTAAATCGATCATTATCGCACCATATCGCAACTTTGTTCATTTCCTGATATCAAGTAATTGTTTTCTTTGTCTGGCAGGGTTTGCAAAACATTCACCTCAAAAACTTCAGGACTGCCGAAGAAGCTGCAATTTAGACACCCGAAAGTAAGTACTATAGTACGTAGCATGTTCCACGCATCTCCTAGTGATTCAAGCGCTAGTTTCATCAATTAATACCATTTTGCATGGTTCCTAAATATCAGTTTGATTGACCTCTGTTTCTTGTAAAGTTGTTGTGGCAGGAACAAGGGAATGATTACTGTCGATACTACATTTGCGAGTCCATCCGCCACACGACCTGTGAGCGGGGCTACTCTGACAAACAATATGAAGTGCGTAAATAATAATATTCACAATTTTATTTTATTACCATCATTTGTGTTCAGTTTCATTTATTCATATATATATATATATATATATATATATATATATATATATATATATATATATATATATTGGCCCCCTTCTTCAAATTAGATATTTCGGATGCACTACTAGGAAAACCCTTATCAGTAGCGCTGGTTATTTGGCTATTAGTAGTGCGGGCGGGCGCGCTACTGCTATTTTTTAGCAGTAGCGCTTGTTTGAACCAGCGCTACTGCTATCTGCATCTAGCAGTAGCGCACATCTGCCCATCCCTACAGCTAATGCTAGTAGCGTGGCCCAACAAACAAACACTACTGGTAAGCAGCGCTACTACTACTCCAATACCCCATGCTACTGCTAGTATTTTCTTTTTTTTATGTTGCTGTGTTCGTATTTTCACATGTTTTATACAGTTACAACATTCACATACACTGGAACTATATGAAAAAGGAATGTCTCATCATCATCATCGAAGTGGTACAACATAGTCTCATCATATCAACATAGTCTCAACACAAATGATGTCGATCTCATCATCATCTCGAAATAGCGATACAAGTTATAATGATGACATGTATCTTACATTGTCACCGTAGACACATGTTTCATCATCTACCTAAACTAAGACATACACGATAAGAGCGATTACGATGATCAAAAGCGGTATTATGTAGTAGTTTTTGTAGCGGCGCTGGTTCTAAATCCCCTGGTTTGCTATGAATCTCAAGTAACTAGCTTCGGCTTCCGCTCTACTATCAAACCCTTTCTGCCTTCTGCCGGAGAAGCCAGAGACTTGGTCCTGACACTCTGGCCACTCATCATACACACCCGGAACATGCCCTACATACACGGCATACCACTTCTTCGCCATCGTTGATCTATATACCTGTCAGAGATGCACATATATATACCATGAAGCGAATTCAACAAAATAGTTATGAAATAGAAGCAACATATATAGTAAACATAGTTAACATATTTTATCATACTGAAAGTAATTAACTAGAGCGCGGCACCATACATCTAATAGTTTCGTCGTACTGAGAGATTCGAAGTTTCGTCGTACAGAAAGTAACAAGTAACTAAACAGACACATTGTTTTTAAGCAGTGCACTCTTCCCATCGGTCCATATCTGGGAGGACAGACCCAAGCTTAGTGAAAGGCGTCATGTCCTGACACTGTAGGGAAATGCGGTTTTGAACGTCAGCTCGCGATATTGGGCCGGCGTAGAACATCCCATTCTCTTCGAGGACATCTTTGATGATGATTGACGCAATTTCCTGTTGGATCCGGTACAAATCATTTCGAAGTCAATTATCCGGCACGGTTCCAAAGGCAACGGCCCATCTCTGGATATGGGTATCGGATGAAGATTTCATGCAAAGTGATTGCAGATCCCTTCTATACTCCATCATTAGATGGATGACATAGAATCCATCATTCTCACTTCTTGCCGGTTGCTGGATGCAACAAAAGTCAGTCATGTGGGTGAAACAAAGCTCGGCCTTATTTGTTTTTTTGTGTTGGATGTAGCCACCCCGCATGCTGAAGCCCAACATAGCTCTGTCCAGAACATACTTTATGTGTGTGTAATCTTTCTTCTGTATGTTCTTCGACAGGTCCAAATATAGAGTGCGGGAGTGACGCGGGTAAAGAACAATGAGAACGGCATGACACCCCCCGCTGCGCAAAATACACGATCAAGTATAGCCTCCATGCGTGCAAAGTAACTATTGAAATGCACAAAAGGATGTATGTGTTATAGTGCTATCCACGGATGACTTACTTGGGATGATAAGGTAGGAGAATCGTTTCTTTGTCATTATTGCTGACCATGAATTCTTCGATGTACCGACTCGCATATTGACGGTTGGCGTCCGCGACCGCAAGACCGATGACTTGCTCTCTTCTGACGATGTAGTTCATGTGCAGCGCATACAGGCGAACGAACGTAAAATCGAGTGTCCTCATTTGAAACATCTGGAAGATGTAATCAAACCTCGGGAAGAAGAGGTCCGCGGGGCATGTGTGGACATACATATTGCAACTGCTCAACACATGAACCGTATAAAGTGGGTATCCTGGATCATCCGAGGCGAGGAGGCTTCTCTCTGTCGAAAGCACATGGTCATGGAGTCTCCTGAGATCCCCTTCTATGGGAGCTAGTGCATTCGCCGGTACCATTGGCTCTCCCGCGACATGGATTAATGGCGCATGTTTCATCGGTACATGGTAAACCTTGGTCGAAGGCTGCTGGCTGCTAGAACCAACATTTCCAGCTTTATTGGATTTTCTTGCCGCCGGTCTCTTGCTCTGCTTCTTCTTGGTGGTCTGAGGTGCTGGTGGGTCTATCAGACCCTCCCTGAGAACCACCCTAGTGTTTCCGGGCTCAGCATTGGACGACTCTGGCTAAGTAGTTGAGCTTCGGTGGAGTCGGCATCTGGAGGCGTGTCCTGCGAGGATTGCATGAACAAAGACTTCTTGCACTCCCGAGGACGTTCCGGCTCTGGTACATGCATCTCATATTCATATGGTTGACTCATGATTACTTCGTTGTCAAAGGAAGTATTGAAATACTGGTTAGGGTCATCGTCGACATCATTCGAGTCATGATCCCTATCCTCTTCCATCGGGCAGATGGCATCATCTGCCGGCGGAACGGTTGGCCCTCCTTCCTCATGTCTCTCGATCTCAGCAAGCAGCACAGACGATGGTTGTACTTGTGTAGGTGGTGTTGTGGTCATACCTTCATGAGGTCCCGTTGGTGTGCTCCCGGCCACCTCGACACGAAGAAGATTTTTCGACCATAGGATCGGCTAATTTTTGCATTGGCCAAGCTGCGTGGGGGTCTCGTCATCCTCTCCATCAGTTTGTATCAGATGAGGGAGACCCTCGTAGACCGCTTTCACACTCGCCACGGAGACCCTTAAGGCGTTATCAGGCATCTGCCGGCGGTGAAACAATCGATCCTTAGGCTTCACTATAGTACCCTTCCCCACATCCACTAACCTGCCCTTCATGTTGTAAAGGAGGGTGCACGGAGTGGAGTCAGCCTACAAAGACATATACATGCGGCATCAGAGATCCAAAAATAATGGCAACTGAAGATTAATTAATTAGTTGAGTTAATGAAGGTGCGACGACGCGTATTTACCGTGAGGGCGTCGAGCTCAGCCTATGTCGACGGCCCGACATTCAAGCCAGAGACGGAGCTAGGGCTACTGTGAGAGCTGGGCGTAGGAGCAGGTGCTGGAGGAGGTGCGGGTGCGGTTGCCATACTAGGTACGGGTATGGGTGCGATGTTCATTGAGTTGCTCCCGGTGAAGCTGGCATTGGGAAATTCACTTGGTGGCGCATTTGGATTTTGTTGCACCCATGTGACCACTGCTGGAATCAAGGTTGTAAAGGCATCCATGAAATCAGATCTACAGGCAGCGATTATCTCAGCTTTGGTCTCACCTTTTGCTTTCTCCATCGCCCGCGCCACCTTCTCATCGATAGTCACTTGACTGAACTTCTTTCTCTGTCTTTTGGCCTCGGGGTCCTTGCTATAATAGTACTTCCAAGTGGCCCCATCCCAGGCGCCATGCACACGTCCATATTGCGGCCGCTGGACGGGCGGGTTTCCCATCATTATGTTCATGGCCCGGTTGAAAGGAGTGTCCCACTTGTACTTCGCCGACGGCTGAGTCGATTGAGTCGATGAGTCGCTCTCGGCCACCGCAAGCTTGTGTTGCTCTCTCTGCAAAATGGACCGTGAATCATTTACGAATGCGACTAGAATGTAGTAGACTTTGTTGATCAAAACCTAATATGTATGGTGGTCAAAGGATAATTACCAGTATTCTCATGAATTTCCTAGTCGGCCCGTCGGTGAAAAAAAAATCTTTTTCTTGGGGTCGCACGAGAATCAGGCCCTGATGAAGTCGTGCTCCTGCTGGTCGGTGAACTCAGCCAATGGGTCTGGGATCCCCTGACGTTCTGCGTCTTCCTTAGCCCACACGGGCCTCTTTCCCGTGTAACCACGACTTCCAAGGCGGTGGTTCCCCATGTTCTTTGCCTGCAGCTGCTTGCCTCTCTCCGACCTGGCCTTGGCAGCTTCTTCATTGCAAGTCTCCTTGAACTTTTCAAATTCCTCTATCGTAATTTTCGGATTGTCTGCAACAATCTCAGTGTAGGTTTCATGGTCTACTTGAATCACCTTTTTCACCCTAGTTTTCCAAGCGCTCAATGCGTTGCTGAACTTCCCTAGGGCTTTGTTGTTGATTTTTTTTCATGGCATGATCATCCCATGGGTCGACTTCATCATTATGACCGGGGAACAGGAATCTTGCGTGCAACCTAGTTAGAAGCAGCTTCTTCAATTGATCATTCTTCCATATTTTTGTGGTGTTGATGTTAGCGGTATCCCATAGTTAGAAGCAGCTTCTTCAATTGATCATCGGCAGCGTGCAACCTTGTTAGAAGCAGCTTCTCCAATTGATCATTCTTGCTAGTTGGTTGCCGTAACACGCTGCCACTTCTCGCGGATCTATTTGCTCGAACTCACCAGGGTGCACCGCCGTGACCACCAGTGTTCCGGTGCCGAGCTCATTTTGGCGTCGTGTTCTCTTTTCATTCTTTCCCTCACTGGCTTAGGAGGTCCCACCTTCCATGGTATAGTTAGGAACATCATCAACGCCAGTCTCTGTGCCAGTGTCGTTGGTGGCATCAGTGTCGGCGCCGGCGCCACCACCGTCATCATCTGTCGGACACCCAGCTTCCTGTCTCTCCTGATCCGCCAAAAAGTCGAGGTAGGTGTGTGCTCGACCTAATTGGGAGTGAGAACCTCCGGCCTCATCGGTGTCGGTCATGTTTCCTAGGGTTCAATGCCGTAGTCGTTTAGTTATCGAGCTTCATATAATAAAGTGAATAATGACAAAAAAAGTGACGACCTTTGTTTTGCCAGAAATATCGTTCATTCCCGTCGCGACAAATCTCAAGCACTCGATATGTCCAACTTTCTAGCACCAGTCATGCCGAAATTCACAGAAAATTTCGGCATGACCTTTGCCAGAAAGTGCACATATAGAGCGCCTGAAATTTGCCAGAATGGAAATGAATCAACATTTCCGGCAAAACATAGGTCACTTAGGTCAATATTTTGCCAAATCATCAATATAAGCTGCAAAACTGATCTCACTACATAGAAGATCTCAATAGCATCCAAATCATCACACACACACACACACACACACACACACTGAATTAACTGAATCATGCATGATTCAGTTAACTGAATTTATTGTCAATAGCAGCAGCACACATGCACCAATAGCAGCAGCACACATGCATCAATATTAACACTAACTGAATTTCAAAAACAGTAGCAGCACACATGCATCAATATTAAAACTAACTATCACTGGGCTAACACTAACACTAACAGCAATTAACTAACTAGCACTAAAAGCAAATTAAGCTAACTAACAATAACTAACACTAACATCAATTAAATTAAGCTAACTAACACTTGGGAGGGGAGGGAAAGGCACCTGTCTAGTGCTAGCTGGCGTTGCTGGGCGTCGCCGGCTGCTTCACGGAGGGAGGCGCTGAAGGGGTCGGGGTCGGTGGCCGGCGTCGGGGTCGCCAGGGTCGCCGATCTGTAGAGAGCGGGAGGGGGTCAGAGAGGGAGAGAGAGCCGGGGCTGAGGGGTCGGAGAGGAAGGAAGAGGGGGCGGGTGGCATACATGAGCGGGTGGGGGTCGAGGCGGGGCGGGGCGGGGCTGGCATCGGCGGCGTGGACGGGATGGGGCGGGGCTGGCATCGGCAGCGTGGGCAGGGCGGGGCGGGGCTGGCGTCGGCGGCGGGGCGGGCGGGGCAGGGCAGGGCTGGCATCGGCGGCGGCGTGGGCGGGGCGGCATCGGCGGTGGAGTCAAGAGGGGATCGACCGGAGCGAGTGAGAGAGAGTCAGAGGGGATCGGGCGGACCGGTGCTATAGCTAACTTAGCTATAGCGCGTGTTAGCAAAACGCGCTATAGCTAACTTAGCTATAGCGCTAGTCCAGCAAAAACGCGCTACTGCTACTTCTTTTCTTTATTTATTTTTTATTTTCCTTTTTCTTAGCTATAGTGCTTCCGAGGATAAAACGCGCTACTGCTAACTCTTTTTTTTTCTTTTTTTTTATTTTTTTATTTTTCTTGCATTTCATTTTCCACAACTTATTAGTTTCTTTTTCTTTTTCTTTTCATTTCATTTTTCAAAACTTCCTTTCTTTTTATTTTTATTTTTCTTTCATTTGCACTTTTCTTTTTCTTTTTCTTTCATTTTGCAATATACCATTGTTACCCTCCGGATAATAATTAGTATAATATATTTCTTACATCATTTGACCGCTATCGGCGGTATACAAAATAGCTAGACACACACAAACTTTGGGATTAGTTTGTCGATCAGCTTGGGCGACGACGACGCTTCAAACTGATCTTCTTCCCACTTTTCTTCGTTGTCGAATAATTGAGCCCATGGTCGTGACTTTTCCTTCTCCAGGGAATACGATCTTTCGTAGGTAATGTAGTCTTCATTCTTATTTTGACATATGTTTTGTTGTCATCAGCATCATCTTCCCTCATCGGATCACCGTACTGGTCATAGTCCTCCTCGTTGGCGACTCCATCCATTCCGGCGATGCTCCTTTTGCTTGTCTTCACGACAACACGGCTGGGATTGATCGGATCAGTTATGAACAAACATTGTGTCACGTGTTTAGCGTGTACCCATGGCTCATTTTTGGCGATGGCGTTGACGGTACAGCTATCATCGGAGTCGAGTATACACATGGTAGTGAAATTTCAGTTTTCTCTGTGTACATTTTTAGCACGTCTAACATGGAACATCGTCGCATTATGCAATCCAGAGTAGTTAAGCTCCCATATCTCTTCGACCCTTCCGTAATATCTTTCAATTACATTCCCGGTCATGGCTTCCATCGCCACCCCTGAGTTTTGGTCATCACTGTTTTTATCTTTCTCCTCTGTGTACAACGTGTATCCATTGATATCGTATGCTTGATAAGTCGCGAGGTTGGTCGAGGGGCCATGTGCTAAGGCGTATATGAGTGTTCCGTTCGGACAACCCTCTTCCGAGGGATTAGCCAGAACTCGCTCATTGAACCAATGCAAGAAAGTGGAGTTGTGGTCTCTAATAACTTCAGCGTTTGTCCTGTGCACCCCACGGTCACGGTACTTCTTTGCGATGGTCTCTTTGTGCAGTGTCACGAAATCTTCTAGCACATCTAGGTGTTGTAGCACTACTAAGTTTGCCCTGTCAAGGTCATTTTGTCAGCCCGAGCGTAACACATTCACATCCCTATGGCCGTTGGTGTGACCTTCGCCTTCGAGCCTTCGAGAGTGCTTGTTGACGGGCAAACCAACAACAGGGTCTTTGGTCAGATAACTCTCACAGAAAGAGATGCACTCTTTCGTCAGATATCCCTGGGCTATGCTTCCATCTGGACGGGACATGTTACGAACGAATCCTTTGATTACCCTATTCATCCTCTCGAACGGCATCATGCTATGTAGGAATGTCGGCCCTAGGTCGATGATGTCGTCCATGATGTGGACACATAGATGCACCATGACATCAAAGAACGCGGGCGGGAAGTACATCTCTAGCTCATTCACTATGACAACGATCTCTTCCTGTAGCCTATGGAGTTGCTTCACACTGATCGACTTTCAAGAGATAGCATCGAAAAAGTGGCATAGGTCAGTAAGCGTCTCACGCACATGTGTGTCCATAATCCCTCTAAGTGCAACCGGGAGTAACTGCGTCATCATCACATGACAGTCGTGAGACTTCATCCCACTGAACCTTTTTTTCTTACTGTCCAGATATCTGCTTATCTTCCCACAGTATCCGGAACTAACTTTGATTCCGGCAAGGCACTTGAACAATTGATCGACCTCCTTCGGATCTAAGGTGAAGCAAGAGGGGGGCAATATTGTTCTTCCTTCTTGTTTACATTTTTCCCTATCTTCCGTCTCCGTCTCCGTCTCGGTCTCCTCTGACGACCTTTTACCGGGCATTTGAAGATCTTTCCTCATTTTCAAAAATTCCAAGTCTTTTCTTGCCTTCGGCCCATCCTTGGTCCTCTCCGGCATGTTCATCAATGTTCCAAGCAAACTCTCAAGGATATCTTTTGTGATATGCATTTGATCAAGGCTATGAGGCGTGTCGGGTATGGGCCAGTATTCCATGTCCCAAAAACAGATCTCGTCTTCCATATCTTCAGTAGGGGCTCCGGCGCCTTTTTCTTAGTCTTTCCCGGCGAGGGGCACTCTTCCCAGTTCTTCCATAACTCATATATTTCTGCACCGCTACACTTACGTGGAGGACCTTGATGCTCAGCCTTACCATTAAATAGATCTCCATGCTTTCTCCATGGGTCATCCTTCTCGAGCCATCTTCGATGCCCCATGTACATGATTTTCGAAGACCCGCCATCTTTCGATAGCTGCAGAGAAGTTGTATCATCCATGCACCTCGTGCATCCGCAATATCCATGGCACACCTGGCCGGAGAGATAGCCGTAACCGAGATAGTCTTGCACCGTCGTGATCAGCGCGGCTCTCATGTAGAAATACTCTCCTTTGCTTGCATCCCATGTCTTGGCCAACGTTGTCCATAAGGTCTGTAACTCCTCTTTCAGTAATCCGAGATACAAATTTATATCATTTCCCGGTTCTCGGCCCTTGAATAAGCATAGCCATGTGTATGTATTTTTCCTTCATGCACAACCAGGGGGGAGGTTGTACATCCATACAAACACGGGCCATGTGCTATGATTGGTGTTCTGGTTGCCAAATGGATTGATGCCATCACTACTAGCGCCAAGCATGATGTTCCTTGGATCATTTGCGAAAAATTGAAATTCAGCATTTAATGCTCTCCACTGGCTAGCATCTCCAAGGTGTCTCAGCTTCGGTTCATCAATCCGTCATCTGGCTTCACCCTCTTCGCGTGCCAGCGCATAAGCTTTGCTTCCTTAGGATCTACGAAATACCGCTGTAGACGCAGAGTGATCGGAAAGTACCATACAACTTTCTGTGGAGCTTTATTTCCGGCCTTTTTATATCGTGAAGCATTGCACTTTGGACAGATGATTTTTTCCGCGTGCTCGTTCCGATACATGATGCAATCATTGATGCATGCATGCTATCTAATATGTGGCAGATCAAGAGGCCACACGATTTTCTTTGCCTCCTCGACACTAGTAGGACACAGGCTTCCCGCGGGAAGAACCTTCTTTAGGTACTTCAGAAGCTCATCCAGGCTTGTATCTGTCCATTTGTTTTTTGCCTTCATCTTTAGAAGTTCTAGTGTGAAACTCAAGCGGGTCACCTCGGGATTATTGCAACCATCATACAAACAGTCATCGAGTCTACCTCCAGTTGCACCAGTTTGGCCTCCTCTCTAGAAGCAACTCTGTCGCTAGTCGTCTTCTTGCGAAGCAGGTCTCGAACATGCGGGTCCCGCATGGCTGAACTTAGTAGCGACGAATATGGTGGCGTGTCCGCGTCTTCTCCACCTTGAACTGCCTCTTCGCCATCGACATTTCCGAGGTCGTCTTCCTCTTCGGGCACATAATCGGCCATCTCTTCATCTGGTGGCCCCATGTCATTATTTCCTGCCCCGTCGACGTCCTCCTCCTCCTCATCATCATCATCTTCTTCTTCACTTATCCACCGAGTATGGCCATGCATGAAACCATGCATGAGCAGGTCCGCCTTGAATTTACCACCCTCAAAGGGGTCGAGCCTAACTCTTCCTTTGCATTTTCCACACGGACATAAAACATCCCTCAGTCTTTTTTCATACATGTCATCCACAGCGGATTGCCAGTATCTTTCCACCATCCTTCCCTTGACCTTCATGATCACCTGCGGACGGAGCAAATATTATAACAACGTATATATGCATGCATGGATCAAATTCATACAAAAATTCGGCATGACCTTCCCTAAACATATGGCATATTGAGTTTGCATGCCCGAAATTCACCGAAACGGAATTGAATCGACATTTCGGCAAAACATAGGCAACTAATGTCACCCACATTATTTCATCAAATACACAATGTAGACAACTCAAATTATGCCACACACAATTCGGTATATATATTCTCATATCACCCACTATATATATATATATATATATATATATATATATATATATATATATATATATATATAGTTTCGGTCCTATCCACACAAACACCTTTTTTTGCTCACCTATGTGTCGAGAGAGATATCGAGCACCTTTCTTCTTAATTACCTAGTAGCTCTAGATATATAGATCTAACTAGCTAGCTAGCTAGCTAGGGAGAGAGAGAGAGAGAGAGAGAGAGAGAGCTAGCTAGCTAGGGAGATAGTGGGAGAGGAGAGGGAGAGAAGAGGGAAGGCATTAATGGAAGTGGGAGGAGGGAAAAGAAGAGGGGGAGGGAGGGTATTAATGAAGGGGGTGGTGGTGGAGGGCACAAAGAAAAGGGGGATGGTGGAGGGTAAAGAAGAGGGGGAGGGAGCGGGCTCTAATGGAGGGGTGGTGGAGTGGCAAAGAAGAGGGGGAGGGAGGGGGGCTCTAATGGAGGGGTGGTGGAGGGGCAAAGAAGAGGGGGAGGGAGGGCTCTAATGGAGGGGTGGTGGTGGGGGAGCATTGAAAGGAACAAGCAAGGTGCAAGGAAAGGGGGAGAAAGGAAGGGGGAAGAAGAGAGGGGAGGAAGAAGGGGAAAGGTGGTAGGTGGCTGGCGGGCATAGCAGTAGCACGGGTCACCCATACACGCTACTGTTATGGCAGCTTGCAAAATATCTACAGCTAGGGTTGCACTACTTATAGCACTGGCCAGAAACACACGCTACTGGTAAAATTTTATACATAGAAAAATTAGCAGTAGCGTGCTTAGTAAAACAGGCGCTATAGATACTATACTAGCAGTAGTGCAGGTTGGAGGACAGACGCTGCTGCTATTTTTTGACCAGGGGGTGTGGTGTGTTACACTTAGTAGTAGCATGGGCCCATGTAACAAGCGCTACTGCTAACATATACCAATAGCGCTGTTTGTAGCCAGCGCTACTACTAACTACTAGTAGCGTTGGGTTGCAAACAAACGCTACTGGTAAACTTCTATCTATAGGCATTTTCCTAGTAGTGATGCGGGATGAACTCCTACCACCAGATCGTATGCGAGGAATTCAAGAGGAATTGGCGGCATTCTTTCCTGACCACGTGATCGCTAAAGACGGAGAATACCATATGGACCCTAATCAGCTCGTTTTTAATTAGGAGATTATATGGTAAGAGATACTTATATTGCATATATGTAGCCAGTACGTAGCGTCAGATAGATATATGAGAACTTGTTATTCGACCAATCTCTCAGAGAAGAAGAGGTGGTCGATATCACTTCTCTCTATATGCATATGTTCATGACGATCTTCTGTTTCCTTCATTTGCTACTAGCTAGCGTGTCTAGTCCTCTCTATACGTATGGTACGTAGCGTCGACCAAGCACAGAGATAAGAGAGGACACTTCTCTCTATTAATTAGCTAGCTAACACAATATATGAAACACCTAAATTAACCCCCCAAACCCCCCTAAACCCCCACCGCCCTTAAAAAACAAAAACCCCAGCGCCTAAAATGCTGACGCATGGATGCCAATTAGTCCCGGTTAGTGCCACCAACCGGGACCAAAGGGCCTCCTGCCTGGGCTCGCCGCATCAGCCACGTGGAGGTCCATCTGTCCCGGTTTATGCAAGAACCGGTACTAAAGGTATAGGGCATTAGTACCGACACTTTAGTCCCCGGTTCAAAAATCGGGCCAAATGGCCCTTACGAACTGGGACAATAGGTCCCTTTTCTACTAGTGATCATGCCCAATCATCACGTGGTGGTTTGAAACAATGAACCTTCACAACGGTGCACAGTTAGGGGGAACACTTTCTTGAAATTTTATGAGGGATCATCTTATTTATGCCACCGTCGTTCTAAGCAAATAAGATGTAAAACATGATAAACATCACATGCAATCAAATAGTGATATGACATGGCCAATATCATTTTGCTCCTTTTTGATCTCCATCTTTTGGGCGCCATGATCATCATCGTCACCGACATGACACCATGATATCCATCATCATGATCTCCATCATCGTGTCTTCATGAAGTTGTCTCGCCAACTATTACTTCTACTACTATGGCTAACGGATTAGCAATAAAGTAAAGTAATTACATGGCGTTATTCAGTGACATGCAGGTCATACAATAAATTAAGACAACTCCTATGGCTCCTGCCGGTTGTCATACTCATCGACATGAAAGTCATGATTCCTATTACAAGAACATGGTCAATCTCACACATCACATATATATCATTCATCACATCCTTTTGGCCATATCACATCACACGACATATGCTGCAAGAACAAGTTAGACGTCCTCTAATTGGTGTTGCAAGTTTTTACGTGGCTGCTATAGGTTTCTAGCAAGAACATTTCTTACCTACGCCAAAACCACAACGTGACATGCCAATTGCTATTTACCCTTCATAACGACCCTTTTCATCGAATCCGATCCAACTAAAGTGGGAGAGACAGACACCCACTAGTCACCTTATGCAACTAGTGCATGTCAGTCGGTGGAACCTGTCTCACTTAAGCGTACGTGTAAGGTCGGTCCGGGCCGCTTCATCCCACGATGCCGCCGAATCAACATAAGACTAGTAGTGGCAAGTAAATTGAAAAAATCGACGCCCACAACAACTTGTGTTCTACTCGTGCTTAGAAACTACACATAGACCTAGCTCATGATGCCACTGTTGGGGATCGTTGAAGAAATTAAAAAGATTCTACGCATCACCAAGATCAATCTATGGAGAAACTAGCAACGAGTGAGAGGGGAGTGCATCTTCATACCCTTGAAGATCGTGACACGAAAGCATTACAAGAACGCGGATGAAGGAGTCGTGCTCGTAGCGATTCAGATCACGGTGGATTCCGATCTAAGCGCCGAACAACGGCACCACCGCGTTCAACACACGTGCAGCCCGGTGACGTCTCCCGCGCCTTGATCCAACCAGGAGGAGGGAGAGGTTGAGGAAGACAGCTCTAGCAGCAGCACGACGGCGTGGTGGTGGTGGAGCAGCGGTTCTCCGGCAGGGCTTCGCCAAGCTCAAACGAAGGAGGAGAGGTGTTGGAGAGGGGGAGGAATGCTCCTTCGATGTGGTGCGGCTGCCCTCCCTCCTCCCCTCTATTTATAGGGTGAAGAGGGAAGGGGGCCGCCCCTCTAGATGAGATCTAGAGGGATGGCGGCAGCCAAGGGGAGCGGTCTTGCCCCCCAAGCCAAGGGGGTGCCCCCTTTAGGGTTCCCCCAACCCTAGGCGCATGAACCCTAGGGGGGATGGCACCCAGCCCACTTGGGGCTGGTTCCCTTCCACATACAGCCCATAAGGGCCCTCCGGGGCAGGTGGACCCTCTCGGTGGAACCCTGAAACCCCTTCGGTGGTCCCGATACAATACCGATAAACCCACGAATACTTCCGGTGACCATAGGATGACATCCCATATATAAGTCTTCACCTCCGGGCTATTCCGGAACTCCTTGTGACATCCGGGATCTCATTCGGAACTCCGTACAACATTCAGTAACAGTGTACAAACCTTCCCTACAACCCTAGCGTCATCGAACCTTAAGTGTGCAGACCCTACGGGTTCGGGAATCATGCAGACATGACCGAGACAGCTCTCCGGCCAATAACTAATAGCAGGATCTAGATACCCATGTTGGCTCCCACATGTTCCACGATGATCTCATCGGATGAACCACGATGTCGAGGATTCAAGCAATCCCTTATACAATTCCATTTGTCAATCGGTAAGTTACTTGCCCAAGATTCGATCGTCGGTATCCCAATGCCTCGTTCAATCTCGTTACCAGCAAGTCACTTTACTCGTTCCGTAATGCATGATCCCGTGACCAACTACTTAGTCACATTGAGCTCATTATGATGATCCATTACCGAGTGGGCCCAGAGATACCTCTCCATCATGCGGAGTGACAAATCCCAGTCTCGATTCGTGCCAACCCAACAGACACTTTTGGAGATATCTGTAGTGCACCTTTATAGCCACCCAGTTACATTATGACGTTTGGTATGCCCAAAGCATTCCTACGGTATCCGGGAGTTGCACAATCTCATGGTCTAAGGAAATGATACTTGACATTAGAAAAGCTATAGCAAACAAACTACACGATCTTGTGCTATGCTTAGGATTGGGTCTTGTCCATCACATCATTCTCCTAATGATGTGATCCCGTTATCAATGACATCCAATGTCCATAGTCAGGAAACCATGACCATCTGTTGATTAATGAGCTAGTCAACTAGAGGCTCACTAGGGACATGTTTTGTTCTATGTATTCACACATGTATTACAATTTCCGTTCAATATAATTATAGCATGAACAATAGACAATTATCATGAACAAGGAAGTATAATAATAATCATTGTATTATTGCCTCTAGGGCATATTTCCAACACACAGCCTGCATGATATGTAGGCGATAGCCAATCCAGCCGTGTCAGCTGGAGTCTGGTCCCATGCATGGACGAATTGATCTTCCGTGTCATGCAGGGATCGTCCACGCACCGATGTCTGTACAACACTGCTCAAGTACTATCGCTCATCTCTCTCTTCTATTAACTCACCCGACTTGCGGGGCCAGGCAGTGTGCCTATGGTCGGTTCTCAACTGTGGTCCCACATGTGTGTGCAAACGCAATATGACGTGCATTCCATTCGGAGAGCGGCATGCCAGACCGACCGACCATCTGGGGTGCGACGCGAACGCGACGGGCGTGTTGTATACTCCGTACATGTGTACCGCCGTTTTCTTGAGGCTTTGCTCCATGGCGCAATCCATAGATACAAAGTTATATTTAAAAGTCGAGGGCGGGGCTTTTCCCGCGCGGTAGGCGGGGCAGTTCCGCCTAGTCGGTTTGACAGAGACAAGAGAAGATGAGGGAGTTGGCTGCTGCAAACGTAGGGTTGTGTAATTTGACAGCGAGTTACTGCTGGACAGGTGGGGCCATATAAATTGACTTTCCATTATCATTTTAACTGCGGCGCTACGACCGCCATGAGTCTCCTGATTCCTGACCACATCCATGGTATATATGTGCCTCTCCCAATGCTCCATCATGTAGAGCATGGTTAATAGTATAGCCAGGCTGGCTATAAACATGCCATGTCATTAAAACTTAGTAGTATTAATTTTTAGTCATACAATAGGGTTGGCTATATGGTTGGCTATGAGGTTACAACTTTCTCTCTATCTCTCTCCTTGCATTAAACTAGCTGTGTGGCCCGCGCAATTGCGCGGCTAGATTTACTAATATACAATATTAAAATTAAATAGACATAAAATTTGTATTGTATAAAATGTAAAGAAATATGATTATGTACTTTTGCACAATGTTCTTTCCATTTTAGTGCTTGCATTGTAACGAATTTCTGAGCCAAAAAAGGATAAATGATAACCATATATGTGTCTCCCATGGAAACTCTAGACTGAATTATGACTTTCTCTCTTCCGAAGTTCCATTCCACATCCAACAAAATTAAGGAACTTCACATCGATGGTTCAAATCTAAATGCCTATCATCTTCTCTGATCATCAGCCGTCGTATTTACATTTTCTACTCATCTTCTATATGCTTGCATGCATGTTCATCTTGCTCAATTGTCATATGTCGCTTGGCCTTCAAAGGCAATGTAATTTCACTATACATTTATTGGAAATCTCTACAATTATTATCTTTTAGTGAATCCCATAACAGCTTGTCCTTTCTTACCATATACACTTTTGTGAACTTATATTCTTTTTGCATAACCGAAACAACTCATTATGTGCACGACGTACATATGTTTGTATTCTATCGATTCATGCTATTTAATATGAGTATTAATCACGCTGAAATCATGCTAGCTACTGAGTTCACATTGAGTTTGTTAAAATAGTGATGAACTGTTGATCCAACAAATATGTCTCATCGAGAAGAAACATTAAAACTATAGTTTTTTAGGGAAACAATATTGAAATTCTCCAATGTAAAAATTAGAACTAACTATAGTTCATGAAGACTTGTATCAATGTAGCTAGTTTTCACAACACAAACATGGGCCACTCTCCCATAATTATAGATCTCTTCTCTTTATCTATAAACACCTTGTACATCTTTTCCTTCTAGTCAAAATACTATAGAACGATTTTGATTCCCAATCAAAAGAATACTCCCTTGTCCAAAAATAAGTGTCATTTAGTACAACGTTTTACTAAATCTGCGACACTTATTCTGGGATGGAGGAAGTATATAACAGAAAGGCCATCTATGTAAGAAATACTTCACAACCAAGTGATCAGACACATGCATCATGCACATCCCATCTACAATTTTCTGGGGGTATCCCATAGAGAAAAATAAAAGAAATACTATACCCCTGGCAGAAAAAAAACAACGTCTGACAAACGTATGCAACCTAGTTGGTATGTTCCCATGTTGTAGCTGGTGCCATGAAGAATCAATCAGCACACATGTTCACGTGCAGGCGCATGCGTACGTACGTGAGTGTTGTGTTGTGATCAGCCGAAGCTCCAGATCGTGTTCACTTCTTGAGTCGACACTCTACGGTGCCGCCACAACTGTATGTCAGTGACCACCCAGCCAAGCCGCTGCATTCTTGCCACACGACACGTGCCTCTGTCACTACCATAGCCGACATCGTCGCTCACACACTCGTGTGTGGTATCTTGCACTATCATTAACATAAATCCAGCTAGTAGCTAAATAGATGATGCTTCGTATTCCTCCTGCCAATTTAGTGCGCAATCATATACGTCTTCTGCGTCGGTGCGCCGGGGAGATCGCGCGGAGCATGAGGAGGTCGTTCTCCCACTTGCTTGGCAGCAGCTTCCGCGTCGGTGCGCCGGCGAGATCGCGCGGAGCATGAGGAGGTCGTTCTGCCGCTTGCTTGGCAGCTGCTTCAGCGTCGGTGCGCCGGCGAGATGGCGCAGAGCATGAGGAGGTCATGGACCTCGATTTGTTGCACGGTCGATATAGAGTATTGCCAAGTATCGAACCATGACTAACCATGTCCAACTCATAATAGGTATTGACTTATCTATGCATGTATGCTAGAGCCAGTTGGAGTCATTTTGTCTCTGGGATGTTCCTTTGAAAATACCTTTTCCTTTTGAGAGTATATGAATTGACGCTTATGGTCGATAAAAGTACTTTTCTGATGTAGGTTATCTACAGGTGTACTGGGATTCTTCGTTTATGATCCTCTCTACAACGTGTCGATAATCGAGGCCTGTTTACGGAGGTGTGTATACGATTGGAGGATACGGCGAGGGATACTTTTACCCAACATGGGTGGCAGCATGATCTTAGGATTGACCCACCTCCGCTTTAGGCGTTATACATACTTTGTTTCTTTGTATTTCGCATTCTTAATTTTCGTTTGTGTGAGAGAACTTGTTTGGCTGTGTGCATCATAGTTATGCAGAGGGCAGGTGTAATGCTTATAAACCTTTTAAGTAATAAAGTGCCTCTTTTCGAAAAATCTGAATTGAGGTGTGTTAGCACTAACCAAGAGTACGTGTGAACTCTGGAGTGTCTTTTTTAGCGCAGAAGCCTAGGAGTCCAGATTGACTGCTGTTCCAATGCGCAGCCGTAAGGACTCTTCCTTTTTTTTAATCGGGTGCTTCCTTCCTTTTTTTCAATGGGACTCTTACTTTGTTCGCTGGCTGGCTACCTAGTAGGCTGTCATTGCCATGTCCGTAAGATATGTCTGGTCGTGTGGGACAGATTTTTTTAATAAAAAGGCATACGAGTTAGGCAATCAAAGACGTGTTACTTGTCTGTGACACGTGTCAAACTATTTATATTTGACATATTTACATGTAACGCTACTTCTTTTAAATCACAACAGTTAATATCTATAATTTATGGTCAAGAAAATTTAATCTGTGTGGACGTTTTGACATATTTACGTGTAACGCTACTTCTTTTAAATCACAACCGTTAATATCTATAATTTACGGTCAAGATACTGTAATCTGTGTGGACGAACGTGATGACTTGCTTGACTCTTGTTTTATAAGTATATAATAGATATGAATATGTGTATTATTCATGATCAGGAGTACAATACATCATTCGTGATAGGAAGTGTGAAATATAATTAGGTATGCTTGCATGAGAAGGATATTGCACAAAACTTGTACATCACTAGCTTATTTCATGGTGATGAAGCCATGCAACGGCATCATCGAAGCACTTTTGGAACCTCCGCATGCCATCTGGACGCAGAGAAATGCCGACCTCCAAGCCATCGCCGGCGTTTCTCCCGCGGCTCTCCGCCACCGCCATTGCACCGGTCCTAGCCACAGACACGATCTCCACCTTGGCCGGCCTCCCGAACCCGAAGTCAACATCATAGACTCGGAACCTCGGCGATCCGGCGGTGCTCAGCAAACCGCCACCACTCATGACGGCCTCTCTTATGTTCTCCCCCCACAACTCTGGTGACCTCGTGCCGCTGGACACGGCTTCCTCAATAGCTGCAGCCACCGCAGTACACGCAACCAGGAGGCCGCTGGCGCCGGCAGCCAGGAGTTGTGCCTTGGGCGCGCCCTGCATGGCGGGGCCAATGCAGTTACCAAAGTACTCATTTGGGATAGGATCGGGCTTCATCCGGGAGCGGTGGTTAACAGGAATGGCGATGTAGGTGGTGTTGCCGCCACGGATTGCTTCGTCATCATCCTTAGCTCGCTGGTAGCATGACCAGATAAAGCCCAAGGTGGCAACCAGCGAGGTGCAGCGCGGCGGCGGTTCTCGCGCCTCGCCGGCGGCAACCAACACGACTTCTTTGATGCGCTGTATGTCTTGCTTGGACAGCGTGAAGGTGGCGAGGAGCTTGTCGTCGGACATCTTCGCAAACTCCCACTCGCCGGTGCTCGCGGTCGCGGCTCTCATGCAGACGTCGTAGAAGCCGCTTGGGTCCTTGATGAGACTTCTGTTGACGACAGGGGTTGGCTGCAGCTGCATCGCGGCCGTGCCGGCTGCAGCTTCCGCCCAGGTGTGGAGAAAGCGCGTGGAGGATGCCCCATCACAGGCGGCATGGTGCAGGACCATGCCGACGGCGAGGCCGCCGCGCAGAACAGTGGCCTGCAGGGCTAGCAGGGCTCCCTCAGCAGCCCGAGAGTTGGCACAAGCGGTAAGATCTTGGCGACCTCCCTCGGGCCGTCCACCACCAGCTCATCAACATCGACGTCGTACTCGGTGACGGTGAAGGCGACACCGTCGCCAGGACAGTAGTGCAGTTCGTAGCGGTCTGTGGTGCCAGGTGTGAGGCGGAGGCGGCCGGCGAGCGGGTAGAAGGCGTGGAGAGCTTGGGAAAGTGATGTCTTAAGGTTGGAGAGGACATGGCCGCGGTTGCAGGGGCTGAGTCGGTAGAAGAAGAGGCGCTCCACCGGTGGGGAGTTGAGCCAGATGATGTCCAGAAAGGTTAGCGGGAGAGAGGTCTCCAGCACCCCCGCCGGCAAGGGTGCTACGACGGCGGTCTCGAGCACGATCAGCTGCGGACAAGGTAGCGCCATTGCTCCTTATGTTATGCTGCTTGGTGATGGGATGATCTTAATTATGCAGCCAAGCAGAGCGCGCAGTTACTCCCTCCGTTCCAAAATAGATGACCTAACTTTATATTAAAGTTAGTACAAAATTGAGTCATCTATTTTGGAACCGAGGAAGTAGCTCTATATACAGCATAGCAAGATAGCATAGGGCTCACGTAGCTGTTGTTTTTTCATTTTCCAACTGCATAGCAAGATAGCAACAGCTCATTCACGTGTAACACGCATTAATTACACGTCAAACCATAATATAGCCAGTAACAGCTCATATCAGCTTCGTTGATTGGTACTCACTTTTTGTGGTTGTTAGTGATATTAAATATTACAAAAATAGGAAATAGGAAATCATCGACACGGGTAGATAGGTGCTTTTTCTTGCGCAATACTTTCAATCTATTCATATTCAATCATGGCCGTACATCCGAGCAGAGCACACAGCTAGCTCAATATATATGCAGAAGGATATCAGCTATGACGGTATGTACCAATTAATTATGACCACAAGTTCTGGGGCTAGTGTGTTGAAATAATCCTTACTGTCAACATTTATTTGCCGTAGAGATAAAGTTTTCGATAACAGAGTATATATTGGCTAGTCAGAATGTTTGTTAACAGAGTAAATATTGGTTATAATTAATTTGATATATTTATTTAACATATGTTTCTGTTAGCATTTATTTTCTAGTGCAACCATATTTGAGGAAAATATATTTGACAAATGCATATAAAGAGGTCAAATTCTGGTATTGCGCAGTAGAACACATAGCAACTCAGTTGTCAGCATAGAGAAAATGGTGCATTTTTACAGCCCTAGCAATTTGTCCTAATAGAAATATGGTTCATTCTAGAGCATCCTGAACAGCTGGTAGAAGAACACGGCCTTAACTAGCTACTTACGAGGATGGATGTGAACTTGGTAGTAGGGATTGACTGGGCGGGTGCAGGAACTACCCTGGTAATATTTCGGGAAGTTGTGTAGTACTACAATACCACTGCACCTGAAAAATATCATGTGCTACCCGAGCACCTAAGCTTAGGTGCTCAGAGCTTTTCAACCTTCGATATGAGATCCAAAGGTCGTCTAGTGATGTGCTGGATCTGAGTGTAATAACAGACTCCTGAGGGTTTCTTTGCAAATGCTCGTGTCGTGGTTGATGAGGTGGTGGACCAATATTCGGGGCTAGACCGTGACATTCCTGGAGGTGACGAGGTCCTATGGAGAAAAGATTGCATCATCTTTCGAAGGCCACTGACACCTCGTCAGCCGACTCCTCCTCGAAGTCCTCCACCGCGTCAGCAGACTCCCGCTACTCCATGTCCAGCACAGCGTCATGCCACTCCTACTGCTTCAACTCAGCCAATGCTTCAGGGCACTCCTCCTCCTCCAAGTCCACCAACAAGTCATGCCACTCCTCAGCGTCAGGGCACTCCTCCTGCTTCAAGTCCGCCAACGCGTCAGGCTACTCCTCCTCCAAGTCCAACACCGCGTCAGCCGTCTCCGCTGCCTCAGCAATCGCGGAAGAGAGCCGCCGCAGCTATGTTGCGTAGCGGTGCAAGTCGAGGGAGTACAGGACGTACAGGCGGAGGAAAGCGATTTCGATATGGTTCAAGCCTCACGCCTCTTCCGCAGAGGCCTTACGACATGACCGACGAGCAAAATGAAGCCATAGTGAAGGCCCAAGTGGGCGCCCATTCTGGACCAAACCGCCACCGGCACCAAGGGAGAAAGTGCCTGAGGATAAGATTGACCACCTTATTCGTATGGGTAAAGCACCAGCTCCCAATCCTGTTGACTCAGACTATGAGCGCCAAATCAGGAAGGCACATCGAGCACGAAAAAAGAAGGAGTCGAGCTCGAGCTCGAGCCAAGCAGCTGGCAAAAATGCGGGAAAGCCGTTCACCATCTGGGAGAACAGGTGGTGCAATCGACCCCCCCGCTTGTTGTACCAACACATGAGAGTACCGGCGCCGGTCAGCTGGTAATAACGGACGAGCATAGAAGGCAGGGTGAAATGCTCGGTATCACTGTTGGACAACTCCTCGAGATTGAGCCCATGTCTCCGATTAGAGAGGAGGACATAAAACGGAAATATGTCCACGACGAACCTTTGGTCGAGCCTGAGGAGGTTAAGAACCTCCCAACGAGAATGTATGAATTGCATGATTGGTACATGAAAATTATCAAGAGTTCCAATCAAGAGTCCCTCATGATGAACGTCAAGGAAGAGCATTACTTCCATAAGCTAGCTCTGCCTGTTGAGTATTCAGAACTTTTTCAGTTATTCAATCAAGAAGCACTCGACAAATCTCTCGTTAGTTGCTATTGTATGTAAGTGATTTCTTTCTATAATTTAAGTCTCAAGCTAGTTGTAGTGCTCATTGATCGATCATTATCTGTAGTTATCCTGACTATATTCGTTTCTCTAGTATTATTCAGGATGAAGTTGTATGAAATGAAAAAAGGTAGACACTATGTCATTGGGTTCATTGACCCAAATACTATTAATGAAGACACATGGAAATTGAAATGGTATAAAACAGATGTAGAGAAAAACATGCTAGAGTTCTTGAAGCGCCTTAATACCAATGAAGATATACTACTTCCTTACAACTTCATGTGTGTCACACTGTCTTGTAATACAAATTCTGTTTTTACTTACTAGCTAGGTAGATGTTAATAATTAAGTGTATAGGGTTTAGGGTAGTTGATGAGTGTTATGCACCTGCCCGCTTAATTAAGACATGCAAACGTGTGCGCATGCAGTTACCACTGGATCTTGTTAATCATTAAAGTTGAAGAAGGAAGAGTTGAAGTACTGGACTCACTACTTAAAAAACAAAGTGACCACTCAATCTTGAAGGGGATAGTCGACAGGTAATTTCAATCATTACTAATTATATGTCAGCCTCTTTAGTTCGCCATTTCCTGATATCAACTCTTTAATAACTTCTTTATTCATTTTCTTTGCCGGCGGGCAGGGCTTGGGAAAAGTTCATCAGCATAACTCGAGGCCAATGGCGAAAAAGGTTGTATTGGTTTCGACCCAAGGTAAGTAATTAAGTGGTACTAGCTAACTACCACCTCTTTAATTCTTGTTTCAATACCATTAATTATCATGCTTGATTAATTATTACCTGATTAAATTTTATTCTCGTAAGGGCCCTGAAGCAGGCGCCGGGGACTGAAGTGTGTGCATAATATGTTTGCGAGAACATCCACATGATGGCATCTGAAAGGACCAAATCTGATAGACAGCTATGGGTACGTTTGCTAGAACACTATTCATAATTTTTTCATCATTATCAATATTTAGTCACACAACTAATACACATGCATATTGATCTCCTTCCTAACAGTTCAATGAGGTGCTGGAGACGCTCCTACCAAAGGAGCGCATACGAGCACTTCAAGAGGAAAATAGCGGGATTTCTGCTCGACCAGGTCATAGATCTCAAAGGAGAATACCATTACCCGCTACCGCCCCCATGAACCACTCCCAATTATCATCGTGCTTCGAAGGCACCAAGGCAAATGCCATTGGCTCCGAAGGTATATATGATCGGTTCTACGAGAAATTCTATTTTTTTTAGAAAAGGAGGATGACCTCCGGCCTCTGCATCTGGACGATGCATACGGCCACTTTATTAATTATTCTCACAAGACCTTACAAAGCCATACAACAGCAAGACTAAAGCCACCGTCTAAGCAACAATTGTCCCCACACCTATCCAATTGATGAAGGGGCGCGGATAGTCTATGCCTAATACCAAACAGACATCGCAGTCAAACCTAAACATCTAAGACCTGAGGTCCCAACGAGGACGCCTGCCGGGTATGGGGCATCAACCAGTCCGGCGCTCTCCTCAACCAGGACGCCTGCCGGTATGAGGCCGCCGCAGCCACCTGCCACCAACCATCTTCAGAGCTGCACTGTTGCATGTACCGTGCCAGGTCTCTCTGCCATCGACGACATCACGACGCCCGACAGCGTCGTCCTCCTGCGCGAGTCCATCCTCCCACAACGAACTCCGAATCTGCACTGTGCCATGCCGTCAGGATCCGTCGCCATCAGTGTGTGGGATGAAGCACCGCTCCACCAAAGAATCCGTCCTCTGGTCCCTCGGTCACGTGTGTACCTCCAAGAATGACTCCCCGAAGGGAGGAACGACACCAGAGCGCCGCCGTCATCCGATCATCCGATCTGGGTTTCCCCCGGAAGTAGCAGAGAGTGGCCTTGAACTTCTCCACGGCGATGCCCTCACGAAGGAAACAACGCAGATAGCACCACCACCGCCGGCCTTAGCAGTAGCCGAAGGCAAGTTTTCACCCAGATCAGTTCGAAGGGATCCAACTCTCGTGTCAGGGCCACCGTCACCACCAGCACCACCAGGCAGACCCAGGAGTACCGGCATAGCAGCGAGCCGCTGGCACCACCGCATCCATATCGCCGGCCACGTTGGGCCACGCCATCCCGCGCGCCGTCCGTGTCAGAGACAAAGCCGCCGACCGCGCACAGGGACCGCCGCCGCCTGCACACACCGGAGCGCTGCCGAGATCCCACCGCCCGCCACCGCTTGCCGAAGCCATCAGAACGGGGAGAAAGACGTGTGCCGACCACACTCACGTACCCCGCCGCATGCCCGAGCGCCGGCCCCACCGCGGCGCCATCAGATCGGGATGAGGAGCAGCCCGTGCGCTCGCCGCCCTACGCAGACCACGCCGCCGCCAGCGCCGCAGCGCCACCAAGCAGGGGAGCCCCGCCCAGATCCGATGGCGGCCCACCTGCCCCGAGCCGAGCGCCGCCGCGAGGGCCGGCCGTCCCGTGCCGCACAGGAGCCTCGCGCGGGGGGAGGGAGCCCCGCCGACGCCGACGCACGCGCCGGCTTTGCCGGGCGGCGTCACCTGGCTACGGCGAGGGAGAAGGAAGGCGAGGAAGGGGAGCGGCGGCGGCGATCTAGGGTTCCGCACGGGGGACGAGGGGACGAGAAATTCTATTTATATATATGCATAACGTGTATAATATGTAGTATCGTAAAACCCCAGCAAACGAAAAAGAATTAAATGAAAAACACAAAATTAAAGGAAAAAGAAATCATGAACCCAAAACTCCCAAACCTTTTAGCACCGTTTGGTGGGCTCCCCACCCCCGGTGCTGGCATATGCCACGTGGTGGCCCTTTAATGGCGGTTCGTGCAGAACCAGTACTAAAAAAGGGAACTTTAGTCTCCACCCTTTAGTGTCGGTTACAGAACCGGCACTAAAGAGCCTTATGAACCGGTGCTATTACCCGGTTCTGCATTAGTGGTTGTGGCCAGGGTCGTCCACGTCGTCGCACTGGCCAGGTTGCAGATGTACGCCTGCTGAGGGTCCTGGACGTCTGAGCCACCTCCATCATGGAGGCCAAAGTGACGTGCCCACAGTGCAAGCTGGCAATGGTGACCAAGGTAATGTTCGTGCTTCCGTCCGCCACGCCCAGAACATGTCAAAAAGGAAAACCTTTTAAGCCGACCGACTGGCCAAGTCCCTGCCACAACAAGCATCGGATTCGGCCATATCTGGCGCTGGAACCCAGCCAGGGGGTGCTAAAAGCTGCTCACGGCGAGTGCTCCAGCCGGCCAGGATGGGAGCTACAACCAACCACAACGGAAGTTGGAACAGGCCATCTTTTTTGCTACAGCCGACAAGAGCAACCGACAGCGGCATGTTGTTTTTCTGTAACCAGCAACCAGATTTGCTAGAACCAGCGATCGGAATTGGTACATCCATGGTGGCAAGAAGTCGCCAAGGTGCTGGAACTGACGACTTTTTTTTATGCAATCGGCGAGAACGTTTGCTGGAACCAGCAAATGTTTGTTGTTGGATTGGAGCATGACGGCGAGCAGCGGCCGGCGATCAGAGGAAAAAAAAAGGTACAACTGTATTTAAAAAAAAGCTTCAATGGTTTTGAAGGGAGCTGCAGCCCGTGGTGCTGCAAGAACCGGTGGCCGGAGAAAAAGATGCAACCGTCTTCCAGGAAGCTACTACGGCGACATGGATTGTTACCACCATTCGCGGCAGTGCCGGTGACTGGATTCGGCGCTGCTACAACTGTGCTCATGGAGCTAGCTATCACCATTGACGCTTTCCGTTGGAGAATGCTATCACCGTGTCCAGCACAAGCTACAACCACACGGGCGCAAAGCGGCAACCATTGGTGTTTTCCTACAACCACTGCTACGAGCTGCCGCCAGCCGGAGACAACAGAAAGACGCGTTGCCGGCGAGTACAACGCGGAGGATGACACGAGGCGGCACAGGTGGAGGGCGAGCGTGGCAACGCGGGCTAGCTGCACGAGAACACGCGAGATCTGGGGAGCTGCACGATGCTTGCTTGATTCACTAGCACTGGCTGGTGAATAAATTCCAACAATCGATATTTATGTCCCTTCACTTTCATCTCCCAGAAACATTGCGCTCTTCTCGACGACATGGAAATAAATGACTAGATCCCAAACCAAGATGCAGACTTTTCCAGACGCGTCAACATTAATTCACTAGCACTGGCTGGTGAATTGGAGAATGTCGATCAGCAGCAACATGACAAATTAACGATAGCCATTGAAATCATGCTGAATTTTCCATGGAGAATGTCACCATATCTTCATTTGCAAAGGCTGTTAGCATCCTGGTATATATGGCATTTGTTCAGCAGCTGCACAGAATTTCTGTAGCTTCAACATATGGAATCAGTCCTTTTTATTCCTCGAAACGACTAAACCAATAAAAAGGTGGTGTTGGAACTCTCATACAAGCAGGCCAAAAAGAAAATCGACATTTCCTTGAGCATCAAAAGCTACCAACTCAAACCCGAACAAGATTACAGAAGATGCCATACCTAACGACAATATACCACACATTGCCCACTCGCTCTAGGCAGTAGAACCCAGATCTTGCCATGTGACAACGAGGACCGGGAACTGTGTCTAAGCGGACACGTGTACATGATGAGAGACGTCCGAGGACACCCCATGTTCTGACTTCGAAGTCATTTACAGTGTTAATATAAGAAATACAACGAACTATCTCTATATTGGGCATCAGTCAGATCTTATTGGAGCATTAACCAAGGAAGCCAACAGAAATATGTTTTTCTCCACCACCGCAACTCAAGTACTATGATGTAACTTAAGTTATTCATTGCAAGCATATTTGTCACAAATAATTGTAAAATAATTGTACACAATTGACATGAGCTACTAATAAATTTTGCTAATATACAAAACCGAAACTACATGACATAATCTCATTTAAAGTGAACTGTGTAACATAACATAAATACACAGAAAATAAATGGTAATTCAAATGAATACTAGGAAGGACGGGATTGTATTATTGCACATATGTACTTAGCGTGGCCATGTGACCGACAATGAAAGTTCTTGCTCGAGACTGTAGCAACTAGATGTGCCTTTTGATGTTGAATTACCAGCATTGACAGCATTCATTGGTGCATCAGAATTACCAACCTTTGGGCATAAAAAAGGCTCAATCTCTTCATCACTAGCTGGTAGAATTTTGCATTTTCTTAGCCTCTTAGTTCTCAGGAATTGCAACCTCATATCTACTTCTTTCATAGTAGGTCTGTCTCTTCCTTTCAGTCTCAAGCATGCTTCAGCAAGTGAGCAAATATCATCAATCTCTTCCGGATTTGCCTCTCTCACAACCTGAGGATCCATTATTTCCATGATAGATCCCTCTTGCAATCCTTCAACGAAATAATGGGACAAGTTTTGTTTTGCACCTCGATCGTTGATAAAAATTGGCCTTTTTCTTATCAAAAGTTCCACAAGAATTACTCCAAAACTGTACACATCACTCTTTTCAGTTAGCTCCCCAGTATGGTAATACTCTGGATCTAGGTAACCGAATGTTCCTTGGACAATAGTCACCACATGAGTCTCATCAAGTGAAAGTGACCTTGAAGCACCAAAGTCGGAAACCTTTGTAGCGAAGCTGCTATCCAACAGTATGTTTGAAGATTTCACATCTCTATGGAAAATTGGTATTGCAGCAGCAGAGTGTAGATAAGCAAGTGCACCTGCTGCTTCTACCGCAATCCTAACGCGGTCATCCCAAGACAGCAAGCATTCAACACTAACATCAATATGAAGAAGGTCGTGCAGCGTACCATTAGATATGAACTCGTAAACCAGCAAAGGCACCTCAGATTCGAGGCAACAACCAAATAGCTTTACGACATTGCGATGAATGATTTGAGACAAGATAGCAACCTCATTGATAAACTGGTCTATCTCAGTTTGCTCGACAATTTTGGATTTTTTAATAGCCACCACCCGTTGGTCAGATAGAATACCTTTATAAACTGTACCGTGTCCACCACGACCAAGAACACGAGTGGCATCGAAGTTGTTGGTTGCCTTCTCTAGTTCCTCTAAGGAGAATATCTTTGTTTTGTTTGTGGCGCTTTCATCTGAGATAAGCTGCTCCAAGAGTAGGCCTTGATTTTTCTTGAAGTGTGCTCGCCGGATTCTCTTCTGGATGCCGTTCTTCCACTTGTTGGTGAATACGAATACACAAACTGCAATAAGTATGGAGCCTAGGCCACATCCAGTTCCAATTGCGATACCTACATTTAATCATCGCTCTGTGAGTCACTTCATAATTGGTTAATTTTAATTGTAATGAGGATATTTTTCTAGCTACGTACTCCCACCATTCACTATTATAAGATGGTTTTTGTTGAGTATATTGATTCCTTAGGAAACATAAGATAGACTAGGATTTGTTTTGCCTTTTCTTGTACTCCAATTTGATCATTGCACTTCTATATATATACGCATGAGGCTCAAGAAATACAATGAACGATTCCACCAATCCCTCTCTCCCTTCTAACATTGTATCAGCCAAACCAATCCAAACCCTAGCCGCTGCCCGATGCTTCCACCCGCGCATCGCCCCCGGGGCGGTCGGCCTCGTCGGCCTCCATGACCGCCGCCGGGGCCGCACCGCCCATACATAGGGTTTGTCTGCCGGTCGTGTTGACCGGCTGCTCTAAAGAGTCTTTTTCCTGAGCCCTTGCTCCGGATTCTCTCTCTCTCGCCGGTCGCTTTGATCGGCGTTTTCGTTTTGGTATTCCGATCAATGCTTGATCGGTTTGGGTCGCCCGCCACTGCCGTCGATCCCCGTGCGCCTCTACTCGGACACTGGCGCGACCGACCGGCTTCTTCACCGACCGACATGATTTTCTCTCTCTCGCCGGCCGCTTTGATCGGCGTTTTATTTTTGGTCGTCCGTGCATCGGCCCGCTCATCGATCTACGCCAGCCGTCACCGCCCTCTCCGACCAGTACACCTGCATTGCCAAACCCGGCGGCCTCGTGCCATGCAGCCACCCATCATAGTCGTTGTACACGCGACGGCCCGCCCATCGATCCACGCCACCCACCACCGTCGTGTCTACACGTCGGCCCTGCGTTCTACCTTGCCGGCCTCGTCCCAGGCGGCGTCAGGCTTGTCAACTATCTTAGCTCGGGCGCCGCTGCTACGTTGGTTGCTCGGGCCTCGCTGCCTGGGCGTCGGCGCTGCTTTGGCAGCCCGAGTGCCGGTCGCACGACGTCCCACGCCGTCCGGCATCGCCGTCTTCATCTCGGACACCGCCGCCACCCTGCCTTCCCGAGCGGCATCCCCGACCTCGCGCGCGATGTGCTTGGTCACCTGCTCGCCGCCATGATCCGCCTCATCTACGCCCCGCGAACGACCTGGCCCGTCGGCTGCTCGCGCCTCCACAGGTCCCGTGAAGATCGTCCCCGAGATCAGTGCGTCGCCCCGGACGGGCCTCAACGCCGCCGCCCCGTGGTTCTCGTCGCGGCTGCATCGACTCATGCGTCGCCGATGTGTCGCCCCTTTGGGCCGTAGTGCCGCGATACGCGGTCCCTGCCGCCGCCCCGAGGTCTTCCGTTATTGCCTCGACCCGCCTGCTGCCGTCGCGTCGCCCCTTCAGGCCATGGCGCTGCGGCCCGCGGTCCACCGCCGTCCCCGCGCGTTGACTTCCCGTGTTATGCGCCGCGCTGCCTCCCTTGGCGCATGAACGCCACCATCCGCTCCGATCTTTGTCACGCTGTTGGGTTCTCCTCGCCTACTTCGAGCACCACCGCCGTACTCGTAACTTAGCTGCCGCCACTACCGCTCTTCTTCGGCCACCGCCACCACCACCCGTCCACCCCCTTCGTCTTCGTCCCGCACCAGCCCAACGCCAGCATCGTCGTCATATACCCCAACCATTTCGTGTACTCCGACCACTGTTGGAGACATCGGCCCTGCGTTGATTGGCGCCACAACCGTCCTTGAGTCTTCTTCTCTGCTGGTCCTCCGACTCCTCGATATTGCGCACAGCTCGTGCAGGTCCCTCGTCTATGCATGCGCGGTGCTGGCAACACCGATGAGTGTCTTTGTCCATGACGTGTCCCCGGGTCTAGCAAGCCTGCTGTGGCGCTTCGTCAACTTCTCCTTCGTCCGTCCACGCATGCCCGGTGCTGGCAACACCGGTGCGTTCCTTCATCTATGACGTGTCCTCGGGCTTGGCAAACCCCGCCGCGATGCGTCATCAACAACTTCTTCTTCCCGGCGCACCCCTCCTTCGACACCACTGCCCCCATGCTAACTCGGCGCCTCCTTGCGCCCGCGGCGACTTCCTCGACACCGGCTACCCCGACTCAACATCGACCACGGCATTCTTTGCACAGCTACCTCGACCACGGCTACACCACCCTACGCTCTCGACTACTTTGACAAACGGCACAAAGGGATACCGCCTTGCTTGAGCAACCTCGTCGGTTTCCACTCCAGCCACGACTTCTGCGATGCGTTGACCGTTACGACTGTGGGTGTGTCCGTCGTCTTACCTTTGGATTCTTCTACAGTCTCACCGTCTGCGTCGCTACCATTGTGACTGCGGGGGATGTTGAGTATACTGATTCGTAAGGAAACATAAGATAGACTAGGATTTGTCATGCCTTGTTTTGTACTCCAACTTGATCATACTCCTATATATATATGCCCATGAGGCTCAAGCAATACATCAAACGATTCCACCAATCCCTCTGTCCCTTCTAGTTTTGATTCTTCAGTGTGGATACGAACAAAAATGAGTGAACTGACACACGAAAGCACATCTATATACATCTAATTCAGAAAAAGGTAGAACATCTTATATCAGTAAACGGAGGAAGTAGGACTTACCCAAAAGAAGATTGTGTTCCTTTGTTGATGTAACACACTGCTTTTTTATTAGATTAAACTCTTCTCCATGAGAGCAACCCGTGCAATGGTAGCCTCCAGGAAAATTTTGACATGTCCCATTGCAGTAGTTTGATAGTGCGCATTCATCGATATCTGTAGAAAACTTTCATTGGTTAGACCGGTAGAGAATGTATTACTACTTGCTAAAAATGCTAGATTAGTCTGGTATGATTAAAACTGAGAATGGTTATTAAAAAACTGGGTGAAACGGTTCGGTTCTTGCTTTGGGTTTGATTGGTACAGGTTTTATTGGGCTGAATCTTTTTTAGTTTGGTTTTGGTTTGGGTATATGAAGAAACCAATTTGAGTATAGTTGGTTATGGGCTTAAACAGTTTGGTTATTAGCGGCTATAAACTATGGGTCCAAACCGGTTTCTGGGCATTGGTTATGTGCAATAAGCAACGACGCATCAACAACAAGTATCTTTGATCCGTGTACATGCTGCGATGCACTATGTAATTTTGTATTATGGGGAAACACCACACCCAAATCGAATGTGTTTGCTTGTGCTTTAGCTAAGCAATTGTTTTAATACACTTGTCAGTGAGCTTTTCAGTCGTGGGCATTATCTTTTTGACACTTGCTGTGTGTTGACCGTATCTCAACGATAACTTTTTCCCAAACTATTGTAGATGCACTTATGCCTTTTCTATGTCATTTGCTTCTTGACATGTCGATTTGTGCAATCATATACACATTGAAGCAAACCCATAGTTATGTATTTGGTTTAAACCCACAGTTATGTATTGGGTTTAAATTGGTTTGGGTGGAAAAAAATAGAGGGTTTAGTTTTGGTTGGGCTGAAAATGGCATTAAACGGGTATGGTTCAAGTATGGTTTTGAGAGAGACATGATGGGTATGGTTCAAGTATGGTTTAAGTATGAAACCATTCTCAGATTTAGGTATGATCTCGAAATATGCATCGATTGATACTGCTTTAGGTTTGCGTGATGTTTTCATCAACTAATAAGGTGGCCCTCGCATTCGCGAGTGCCTCATGCCCTCATCGTTAGCTTGTCGAAGCTGTTAATTATTTATTTTATCTCAAGTAGATTTTTTACTCATATTTACCTCCTTTATTGTATAATACATTTCATTTTATACATTGATAAAATTCTAGAGGTATATCTTGGACCTTTATTTTATAGATAAATATATGATTATGTTGCTAATAGAAGAAACAAGGGCTGGAATGTTATTTACAAAAAATCTAATGTTTATGATTCTTGTTAATAATATATTTATCCAATCAGTCGTTGAGCCGCAAGGACATCGACTAAAGATGAGATTCATCTTTATATATATAAAAAGTACATCTTCAAGCCTTCGGTTCTGGTAATCAACGGGCTTTTATGTACTCCCCGTAAATGCATATTATTGGTGCCTATGACACACCCAACCATTTTCCTTTACATAACACCCTTGAAATATTGTGTATGCTTTTGATAGTACTAACTATGTACATAGATGAATTTTTCCATTGGCTATATTTTTTTATAGGGATCCAATCGAATATTTGTCAATTGTGTTCAATTAGCATTGGTGATGTGGTAAGGACTACCATGATTGAAAGCAGGCGTAACATGAGTTTTTCATTTATAGTTCAATTAATAAATAACACGTGAATGTAAAACCAGTTGTGCAGGATCTGTATAAGTGTAATTATGATGATCTATTGGCTATGATTTTTTAGATACGGAGATCCAACTTATGTGATTAGATACAGCTATTAAGATATGATTAGATACAGCTATGAAGATCCAACTTATGTGATTTGTGTAGGTATGACTAGGTGTAGTACTATGAAGATCTAACAGATTTGATTAGGTGTAGTACTATGCATATTTAACGGAATGTAGATCTAATGGTTACTATCTGTTTATGTAAATTATTAATATAGGATGCAATATGTTTAGATAAGATTATGAAAATATAACGGGTGTGATCATTTTAGGTGGATCTAACAATTTTGTTTTTTGAAAAGGAGGATGACCTCGGTCTCTGCGTCGATCCATGCATACATTCACGAGAATCCCGACAAAGAAGTACATTGATAAACCCAAAGCCACCATCCTTGCAACCATAATTACTATACGTACAAGCTTCATAATGTGACGTGACCACGTGTCAACACAAACCATCTAATCCGGTGGCCTCACTAAGCCGCCCGCCGGCAAGCCGAGGGCATCAACCGGTCTAGCAGACCCTCAACATGCATCGCATGAACACGCTCTAGAATTAGCAGTGGAAGAAGGAACACCACTCCTCCTCTTGTCCCCGCTAGCCAGCACCAGCTCCAAGATGATGCCCTCCGGAGGGAGGACGGCCTCGAAGGCCCCGCCATTGTCCGACTCGGGAATCCCGGATCTCGAGTTTCCTCCGGAGCTACCGAACAGAGTGGGCGATGGCTGAAACCGTCGAGGCCTTCGACAAGGTGACGAAACCAAAGTCACTGCCATCTTCCACCATGACCGAGGTCGACATGGTTTTGACGGGCAATCGCACGATCCTGACCCCGCCGCATGCTAGATCCGTGCGAACCACGCCGTGAAAACGAACGCATCAGTTGGAACGACCGGTAGAGGGCATCTAGCACTCCTCACCGCCCCCTCCATACGCCGCAGGACGGTTAAAAATCACGTCGTGATGTGATCTGGACGCTTGCTAGAAGCACGACTGCCACCACCGGCCATCGCAAAGCTGGGCTGCCAGCCGAAGTGCACATCCTGGTTGCCATAGAAGCGAAGGCCAAGGATGCTGACCAGACCACCGCTGCGCTCAAGATCGGACCATTCGAGAGAGAGCACCACCACCACGTTTCACCGGCGCCAGGACAATTGCCGACCGCTCTCCACGCCTCGTGTCGCCACGCTCGTCAGCCAGTGCAGCACCCGTCCCGTCAAATCTGGCATGTGTGAGGGGATGAAGAAGACCCCGTCGCCGCCTGTGCAGACTGGGCTTGTCCAGTCCGCACTCTCAGCCGCTAGCGAGGGTGTGGGGAGAGGGAGGAGGGTTCCCTGGCAGTGGCGGTAGGTTTCTCCTCCCGGTCGCCTGTAGGAGCGACTCCGGAGGTAGGGTCATGTGAGACGTGACCCACTATATCTCACATGTGGATCTAACTGTTGTGATCGGCAAATTAGTGTTATACTTATTTGTGGGGGTTTTTAACAGTCTTGCTAATTTTATTCCATATTGTGCTTTTAGTATATAATTTTTAGATATATCGATAGATTTTTTGAACATTTGTAGCTATGAGAAAAACATTAGTGCCCCCCGCAAAAAAAAACATTAGTGCACAATGATGGGTGATGAGGAGGATCAGACCTTTGCAGCCATCCTGGACGTACGGATTTCCTTGAAAGCCTGACGAGCAGTTGCAACGATAGCCCATAAATATTTCCCCGTGGGTGACGTTTAGGCAGTTGCTCTGGGAACTGCGGCATGCATATGTAGTGTTCTTCTGCATAGCTGTTTGACATGTTAAATTGGCAACCGCCCACTTTATAACAAAGTGATCGAATTCCATAGAGAAATCAAATTGAGCTTCCACAGGTGTCTCTTCTACATATCCTTCGTCGGTCTGGATTAATATCCACTCTTTCGCATGATTTCCGTTCACCATGTTGCTAACAGTCAGAGTCCCATCTTCCACGGATACATTAGTCACGTGATATTGTACATTTTCTGAGAACGAAACTGTGAGATTACCAGATGTACAATTCAGATGAAATTTTTTGTTGGCAAAGCACCCTTCTTCGAGCCCAAAGGGGAAGGGAATAGTAATGCGTCCACATGATGCAGGACAGTGTTCTTTGGGCTTGGACTTATAATCTGCTCCACAATAGATAGACACAAAAAGTAAGAACAAGAGGATGAAGGATAAATAGAAGGGAATTTTAACTCCTTTGGTGAAAAAAGTAGGGAAGGAAGCACCTTCTTGTCGCATGCATCCATCTAAAATGTAAGGGTTGCCTCCGCCATAAGAAGAGCAGTCACATTGGTAACCACCGTATGAGGAACCCCGACAGCTGCTATCATTGCTACATGCATAGCTTTCGTTCTTCAGTTGTGCACTTACACAGCTTGGTTGGTCCATGATGGCAACTCTAAGCGACGCGTCATCAATTATGCTTGCATTTGTCCAACTAGAGAAAAGGTCGGTTGTATTATCTCTGTAAGAATATGGATTACTTGACACCAACGCCATGATGCCAGGGTGCAACCAATCTGATTGTGTTGCAGTAGTATTAGTGCTGACAAGATTTGCGTGAAAGCCTGGCAGGTCACTTGCAAAGGGGATGAGGCAGCAGCCCTTTCCATAACAAGGCCCTCCAGTCGGTGCCTTCCTGCCGGCGCATCTAGTCATACAAGAACCAACCATGTTTCTTGTACCATACTTGAACAAGGTGACGTCCAAATCACAACCAGCTACGTACAAAGTATTATCACTAGTGAGAGTAATACCTTTAGCAGGGACCTTCCATATGATGTCGTACGTATTTGTACCTAGACTCGTTGTAAGGTTGTAGATTATAGGGGTCCATACTACGCCGGAGTATATGTCAATGTCAGTGACCTGGATAGTGCTGCTGCCTAAAAAGAGCCTGGGATTGTAGGTGGAGTGGTTGCAGGTGAGCTCGAAGCCTTGACGGAAGCAGCCGGGTCCTATACCGAAGGGATAGGGGATGTCGACGTCCCCGCACCTTGGGATGCAGTGAGCCAAGGAGTCACTAGAAGGGACCCGCAGGATCCCTCCGGCGGCTCCAAGGACTGCGGCTGATGCTTGCGGCGTAGATGCCGAGAGCATCAGCACAAAAGACATGGCGATGAGTACCTTGCTCATCGTTGCGGTGCGCCAGTAGGCTGGTCCGTCTGGAGTTGGTGCTGGTGATGGGGGTTCGGTGTTTGGTTTGGCGCAATTTGTAGACTGTATAAAGGCGACCCCGGGTACGAGTCGTCTGTTGTGTCAATCAAGATAGTAAATGTAGCTAGGAAATTCCAGGGCCAGTATTCCAATAAGATGTGATGGTCGTTGCTAACGCTAATTAACATGACTCGCCTATGGCCACATAAAAACGCAGAGTCGATGTCAAGTGAAAAATCTGCAAGACTGCCGACTTGACTCGCTAATAAAGGATTTTATACCTCTTCGCAAAAAAAAAAGATTTTCTAATTATTTCCACCGGGACAGTGCTTGTCTACCAGGAAAAAAATTGCAACAACGAAATGTCACCCATTATTTCCAAAAAAAAAGTTGCTACGAAAAACATTTACTTCCACCCAGTATGTATACAGTACGGTATGGTAACATATACGGTCGGTCGTGCATGCTTGCTTGCCGTGTGCGTGCTGCAACTGCAGTGCTAATATTCCAGTATTGTCTACATCTCTATTTTTTCATTTCCCAAAAATGATGTGGTCTTTTCCATATATATATGCGTCACCATTAATTCAACCAGCAGCAACACGGCATGTAAATTGGCAATGACAATCAAAATCATGAAGAGTTTTCCACGGATAATGTCGACCATACCTTGGTCAGCAAAGACTATTACCATTGTGGTATACAAAACGCAGTTGCGACTGGTCAAACATTTGGATGAAAACCACAGGATACTGAATTATTTGGGGGATGGACTGAGTTGTTGCTGTAATATATGTGGAAGGGCTGAGAGATGCTATATCTGTGGTTCTCTGTTGGACGTGTATTCAGAGGGAATGAACAAGCAGCCATTTTGATGTTTTGTCTAATTTCCACAGCAACGCGAGAGGTATCATCTTGTTAATAGTATGTATGTACAAGCAGCCATTTTTGCACGGCCATGGTTTGAGTAAATATATATAACATTTGACTGTGTATGCACCTCTCTCTTTTTCTGGAAATTTATAAATTCAAATTTATTTTCTAAAATTAAAAAAATGCTTATGTTTTAAAAGTATTTTAAACGTGTTCATGAGAATTGTTTTTGTTGAAATCTTAAAAGCATTCATAAGTCTAAATAGTGTCTACCGCGTTTTAAATACATGATCATGATTTGAAAAGTATTCAAGAATTTTAAAAACAGAATTTAAAAACATGTTTATTGAATCTTAAAGTGTGTTAATCAATTTCATAAAATATGTTAAGGATAAATAACATACTCATGAATTTAAAAATGTTCACTGCTGCAAAGGAATGTGCATGTATTACTAGTGTTAAAGGTGCCACTGACACGCACCCTAGACAATTTGCCTGTTGTCGACGTAAAGGAATGTAACAGCTGTGTGGTGCATGATGATTTCCGGTGCAATTTCTATTGAAAAGCCACTATGCAATCCAAACCAAACTTGTACGAACAGCCCAACTAAAGATAATGCAGTCTGACACTGCCTCTGATCTATCATAATTTTGTCGGACCGAAACTGTCGTCGCATAACATCACTTGTTGATGGAATTGATAAGGAATGATGCTTGTGCTGATGCTGCTTGTGCCTTACTGCACTTCAGTTGTTCTGTTAGTACATGTTCCCAACTTAAAGGATGCTGCTGCCTGCGGACATCAAACTCTGCTTGCGGATCAAGTTTGAAAGTTCATGTTCTACTGAGAATCAACTGTATCTAAAGTACAGTGGAACGGAGCAACCATCACAATTCAGCAATGACGGGATATCTGATTTGCCTTTCTGTTTTTTGCTTTCTGCAGTTGCTTCTTTCCCTAGAAGAAGCACAAGAGCAGAAAGTGCATGTAAACAATTGATGTGATCTTGACAGCTCTATGCTAACAATTATTTTTAGCCATGAATCCATCGGATCAGCTCAACTGTATGTGCACATTAGGATTTTTTGAGACAGAGTCAGGGGTGTACATTGTTATGAAACAACACCTTGAATGAAATCTTGTAGGATGTGATTCAAAGTAAAAAATAATTGTTATTCTTTGCAAATCTTAATGAATATATTTTGCACATTTGTGTTAGGCAGTAGAATACCGTCGTGTACGCACTCTGTATAGTCACCGCGTACACGACGCGCACCGGCTCGTGCAGCCAGATCGTGGCGCACGACGGGTAGTTTCTCCACCCCATGATCTCCACTCTGTAGGCAGGTAGCGCTAAGCTGTACATATACCCCCTACACGATCAATGAGAATGCGTGGTGTGTGTTCTCGCTAATCTCGATCTTCTCCCTTAACATGGTATCAGATACCCCCGATTCTGCTCCCGCTTCCGCTGCCATGGAAGGTGCCGGCGCCGGCGACGTCTCCAACGCCGTGCCCCTGGCCGCCGCACCCCTTGCTGGCTCTGGTGCGGTTCCCGTCGCGCCTCCGGCCCCTGTTGCGCCGTCCGCTCCGACTCTGCCCGCACCGCCCGCGGCTGTCGCGCCGGCTGTCGCAACTGCCTCCCCTCTCCCATCGTCGATCCTTCAGACCGTCGACATCCGGCGTCACGTCCCCGTCACGCTCGACCTCCTCTCCGGGAACTATTCCTAGTGGCGCCGGCACTTCGACACGGTCATCGGCATGTTCGGCCTCCGCGATCACGTCGACCACGAGGCCGTTCCCCGCCTCGACGTCCCTGAGTGGCTGATGGCTGATCACGTCGTCATCCACTGGCTCTACTCCACCATCTCGCTGGAGCTCCTCGACGCTGTGATGCAGCCGACGACACCACGCTCGCCGTCTGGGGTGCCGTCGACGGCATCTTCCACGACAACCAACTCGCCCGTGCCGTGTACATCGATGCCGAGTATCATGCGCTCGTTCAGGGCGACCTGACCGTGATGCAGTACTGCACCAAGCTCAAGGCGTTCACCGATCAGCTGCGCGATCTCGGCCAGCCCGTGACGGACACGAGCCAGGTCTTCCACCTGCTCCGGGGGCTCAACCGTCAGTTTCATGCCGTGACCCCCCACATCACGTCGCAGCTGCCCCTCCCGTCCTTCCTCCAGGTGCGCTCCTTCTTCCTTCTGGAGGACACCACGCTCGCCGTCTGGGGTGCCGTCGACGGCATCTTCCGCGACAACCAACTCGCCCGTGCCGTGTACATCGATGCCGAGTATCATGCGCTCGTTCAGGGCGACCTGACCGTGATGCAGTACTGCACCAAGCTCAAGGCGTTCACCGATCAGCTGCGCGATCTCGGCCAGCCCGTGACGGACACGAGCCAGGTCTTCCACCTGCTCCGGGGGCTCAACCGTCAGTTTCATGCCGTGACCCCCCACATCACGTCGCAGCTGCCCCTCCCGTCCTTCCTCCAGGTGCGCTCCTTCTTCCTTCTGGAGGAGCTCCGGGCCGAGCAGACCGCACGTCTGCAGACCGCGCACGCCATGCTCGCCGGGCGCGCTGCTCCGACCCCTGTCCCCGTGCTCACCAACGACAACACTCGTGGGCGCGGGCGCAGCCGGCGCCGCGGTCGAGGGAACGGCTCTGGCACGGTCCCGGCTTCTCCAACACCTCCTTCGCCGCGGCCAGCCTCCCTCCCCGCCCCCGCCCCTGGTGCCAACTCCCGGACTGGCCTCGTCCAGGCCTGGCCGATGCCCTGGCGCGCACCGGGCTCTGACGTCCTCGGACCGCGCCCCGGCATGCCTCACCAACAGGCCATGGTCGTCGTGCCGGCTTCGCCTGCGTTCCCCCCGCACGGGTATGGCACGCCCGGTGCTCCGGCCGGCCACGCCTACCCCAGCTACGGGCACCCTGGTGCCGGCCCATCCTCCTCGCCGTCCCCAGCCTGGGACATGGCGGCGCTGCAGGCTGCGCTTCACAGCGCCACCGCTGGGCCTTCGACGTCCGGATCCACGCCAGAGTGGTACCTCGACTCTGGCGCCGCCTCCCACATGAGCTCCTCATCTGGTAATCTTCTTTCTGCCCAACCTTACCTCTCTGATTCTCGGGTCATTGTTGGGAGCGGTGAGTGCCTGCCGATCACACATGTAGGGAGTGGCTCCCTCATCTCCGGCACCTCGCCTATCCAGCTCCGCAATGTTCTTGTCTGTCCCTCTCTCATAAAAAATCTCCTTTCCGTCCGTCAGTTATGTCGTGACAATCCAGTTTCAGTTGAGTTTGACATTTTTGGTTTCTCTGTCAAGGACATTCGAACCAAGGCGGTGATCCTCCGATGTAACTCCGACGGCGATCTCTACCCCGTTGGACAGCCCTCGCCTCCCTCCTCATGGCGGTTCGCCGGCGTCGTCACCACCGATGTCTGGCATCAACGACTTGGGCACCCCGGCCGTGCGTCGCTCGGTGCCCTTCCTCTCGAGTTCAGCAAGTCTGCGCCTCATGTCTGCCATGCGTGCCGTGTGGGAAAGCACGCTCGTCTCCCATTTCAGTCTTCTGCTAGCCGTAGTTTGTTTCCTTTTCAGTTGTTGCACCTTGATGTATGGACCTCCCCTGTTGTAAGCATCTCTGGTTATCAGTTTTATCTGATCATACTAGATGATTACACGCATTATATCTGGTCTTTCCCTGTCAAGCACAAGTCTGAAGTTTCTCAAATTCTGCTTGAGTTTTTTGCTTACGTTCAGACGCAGTTTCAGCTGCCGATCCTTGCGCTGCAGACCGACAACGGACGCGAGTTCGATAACTCTGCCATCCGCTCGCTTCTTGCTCGTCATGGCACACATTTTCGCCTCAACTGTCCATACACCAGTCAGCAGAATGGCAAAGCGGAGCGTGCTCTGCGCACTCTCAACGACGGCGTGCGTGCTCTGCTGATGCACGCATCCATGCCCGCTCGCTTCTGGGCTGAAGCCCTCAGCACCTCCACCTTCCTCCTCAACCGCCGTCCTTGCCACACCAACAAGCCGCAGTCCCCGCACGAGCTCCTGCTTGGCGTGCCGCCCGACTATGCTCAGCTCCGCGTGTTCGGGTGCCTCTGCTATCGCAACCTCACCGCCACCTCTCGCCACAAACTAGACACTCTCTTCGCCGCTTGTGTGTTTCTCGGCTACCCGCCTGACCATCGTGGCTACCGCTTTTTTGACCCTGTCTCTCGCCGCGTGATCACTTCGCGCCACGTCGTGTTCCATGAACACATCTTCCCCTTCGCCACACCCTCCCCTCCTTCGGTCCCTTCCCCACCACCACCCGCTCCTTCGGCCACCGTTTTGCAGGTCTCGCTCGTGGCTAGCTCATCGGGTGCGCGCGTTCTGCCCCCGTCCCCTGACGCGGTCGCCCCGCTCCCTTCACGTGCGGCGCCACTCCGTCCACCTACCACCACCAGATCGGGATCGGGCGGCTCTGCGTCCTTATCTGTTGGCGCGCCGAGCCTCCCTTCAAACTCCACCGTCCGATCCTCTCCGGGCGGCATCCACGACAGCGCGCCCCCGCCACATCAAAAATGGGCTCTGGCTCCCGCGCGAGCTCCTCGAGATCGCCGTCGACCTCGCCCGTTGCTGCTGCATCATATCTGGCGCCCGCGGTTCGCTCCAGGCTAGTGACGCGCGCGCAACGCGACATCTTCCGTCCCAACCCGAAGTACTTCGACGCAGCTGCCGTCGACACCTCGCCGGCCCTCTCACCGGTTCCTGCCTCTGTCCGCGTTGCGGTTCGCGATCCCCGGTGGCTCGCCGCCATGCGCGACGAGTACGACGCCCTGGTCCGCAACCGCACGTGGGAAACTGGTGCCGCGTCCCCCCGGCGCCAACCTCATCACGGCAAATGGATCTTCAAGCACAAGCTCAACTCCGACGGCTCCCACGCCCGCTACAAAGCCCGATGGGTCGTGCGCGGCTTCCGCCAGCGCGCCGGCGTCGACTACGGCGAGACCTTCTTGCCGGTCGTCAAGTCCGCCACCATCCGCACGGTCCTCACGCTCGCTGCGTCGCGGGACTGGCCTGTGCATCAACTTGACGTCTCCAATGCCTTTCTGCACGGCACCCTGGACGAGGAGGTGTTCTGTCTTCAACCTGCCGGCTTCGTCGACCCCGATCGTCCTCACCATGTATGCCGCCTCTCAAAGTCGCTCTATGGCTTGAAGCAGGCGCCCCGCGCCTGGTTCCTTCGGTTCGCGGGCTTCGTCAAGACGCTTGGCTTCTCCGCCACGCGCTCGGACTCCTCCCTGTTCACGCTCCGCCGCGGTGGGGACACGGCGTACCTTCTTCTCTACGTCGACGACATTGTGCTCACCGCGTCCACGCCGGCCATGCTTCAGCGCATCATCACTGGACTCACGAGGGAGTTCGCCATGAAGGACCTCGGGCCTCTGCACTTCTTCCTGGGCATCAAGGTCACGCGCACGCCCGTGGGCTTCTTTCTTTGTCAACAACAGTACGCCGAGGATGTGCTCGACCGCGCCAGCATGGACACCTGCCGGCCCTCTCCCACGCCTGTCGACACCAAGGGCAAGCTCCCCACCGCCGACGGCCCTCGTGTGGACGACGCCTCCGCCTACCGCAGCACTGCAGGCGCGCTGCAGTACCTCACCATCAACAGGCCGGAGATCGCTTACGCCGTGCAGCAAGTCTGCTTGCATATGCACGACCCGCGCGAGTGCCATCTCGCTCTGGTCAAGCGCGTTATGCGCTACATTCGCGGCACGACGCACCTCGGGCTGCATCTCCACGCCTCGCGCTCCCTGGATCTTCGCGCCTTCACCGACGCCGACTGGGCCGGCTGCCCCGACACACGGCGCTCCACCTCCGGCTTCTGCATCTATCTTGGCGACACCCTCGTCTCCTGGTCCTCCAAGCGACAGGCGACAGTGTCCCGCTCCAGTGCAGAGGCCGAGTACCGCGGCGTTGCCAATGCCGTGGCCGAGTGCGTGTGGCTGCGCCAACTCCTCGGCGAGCTCTTCCTGCCGGTCGACAAGGCGACCCTCGTCTACTGCGACAACGTGTCCGCGGTGTATCTCTCCGTCAACCCCATCCACCATCGTCGCACGAAGCATGTGGAGCTGGACATTCACTTTGTGCGCGAGCGCGTGGCCCTTGGCGAGTTCCGCGTTCTCCACATCCCCACGCGCCAGCAGCTCGCCGACATCATGATGAAGGGGCTGCCCACGGATGCCTTCTGTGACTTCCGTTCCAGTCTTTGCGTCGCTGCTGCCGACGTCACGACTGCGGGGGGTGTTAGGCAGTAGAATACCGTCGTGTGTGCACTCTGTATAGTCATTGCGTACACGACGCGCACCGGCTCGTGCAGCCAGATCGTGGCGCACGACGGGTAGTTTCTCCACCCCATGATCTCCACTCTGTAGGCAGGTAGCGCTAAGCTGTACATATACCCCCTACACGATCAATGAGAATGCGTGGTGTGTGTTCTCCCTAATCTCGATCTTCTCCCTTAACAATTTGGAAGAAGAGAAACAGTACAGTCTGGGGGTGGGTGGGTGGGTGGGGGGGGGGGGGCAACAAAGTGCATCCCCCAAGATCAAGGTACCATTTGTACCGAATAATACAGTCATCGGGGCTATCATACAATGTAACAGCCTAGGCGCAGCGAAAATGCGCTGGTCAAGATAGCTGCATTGGCTAGGATTTGACATTTTCACATTACACTACATTTATCTGATAGTTGTTCCAGAGAAAATGGCTGCAAACGAAACAATGCTTAGTGAAGATTGATTGTGGATAACGTCCTCTGGCCCTGTTGCTACAATGCTAGTGCACAACATTAGGATGATTTTACATTACAATTTTTTCTGATACTGTTGGAAATGTAATGCTTGTTGGCTGTACTTGCAACTGACTGGTAGTACTTGTACTACTTTTTACTGACCGGGCAAACTTTGTGCAATGCTAAATAGTTATGTGGTTTACCGTGCTGCTGCTTTTGCAAGCTTGTTGGGCAAATAAGCCGCGGCTCTGGGTCGGATGGGTCGGGCGCGTGTGTGGCCGTGCGCTGCGCGTGATGGACGCGTCGGGTCCGTGGCGTAGGTGTGCGTGTGGTGCACGGGTGTGTCCGGGCACAAGTACAACGTGTGCGCGTGTGTAGGTGTATGTTTTTGGCGAGTTGCACGGCGCAATCTGTTGGAATATTAGGCAAGTTCATGATTAATTCCAGTAAATAATTTATGACTAGAAGAGATACTAGCATGCAATAATCTAGCAAACTAGAAGAACAGCAAGACATGCATAACAGCAGGAAACACGTAACAATAGTTGTAGAAACAGACATGAACAAAGGATGTTGGACGTACTGATCGTTAGCTATTATGGGTGCGACAGTGTTGATGGCGATGTTGGCGACGATCTGCTGCTGACGGCGATGAATACGACGATGAGTAACACCGCCCGACTTGGACGGAAGACGACCCGTGATGACGAATTTGAGCAGTCGCGCACAGCGCTTCCCAAAAACCTAATTCGTCCTCTCCCGATGCAGGATCGCAAAGACGAACGGTTCCGGAGACCTGCTCTCCCACGCGCCGATGCACGCCGGCGTTTGGGATGGAGTAGACCACGATGGCGGTGCAAGTTGTGAGATGAGGCAAAACCCTAGATGTTTTTCGGTGTGTCTCTGGCCGCAGCCGGTAGCTATATATATATTAGGACCAGAGGCGGTATTGTGTCGCGACCACAATCCCAAACCGACTCGGTTTCTAATTCGTATACTTACCGGACAAGAAATCAAAAACTTGTCTGCCAAGACATAAAAAATAAAATGGCAAAAGGAAGCTGCGCTCCTGCAAGGAGACGGACCGGATTTCGGCGGACCATTCACGCCTCGCCAGGCCAGGCCAGGCCAGGCCAGGCCAGGCCAGGCGAGCGAGCGCGCGCGTGTGGTTTTCCCTTTCTCTTCTCACACACCACTTAGAGTGGTGGAGAGAACCCACTATATAAAGAGGTCCAACTCTTCTTCAACTTCCAAGGTGGGACTAAACTTAGCACCACCACTTGCTATTTTACACATGGGCTTTGAGATTTCAGAAATTGCTATGGGCCTAGCCCATTAATTCTAACAATCCCCCACCAGATCTCAAATACCCATTTAGAGATTTGCCTTCTCTCACCACTTGTTTAATATACCAGTGTTTCAGCAGAGACTGTTAAGTTGAACTTCTGCCTAGAACTTTAAGCTACATCCATTCACAACTTGACAATGGACTATGCCTTGAATTGCTAGTTTTGTGTGAACAGGTTTCACTCAAAGTCTTAACCAGTACCTGACCGCCAGTAGGCTACCCCGCGGTTTGGAGCTTATACGTCATACTCCCTGGTCTCTTCGTGAGTTTACTAGAGATCACCCAAATCTCATAGACTGCGACGTTTACAGTCAGAACTCATATAGGTGTGTTCTTTCAAGACTGCTCCGTAGGACAGCATCTTTGCTAATTATAGCCAATAGAACCACATTAAGGCATGTTGCCAACCTTCCTTACAGATCTGAGCCTTACAGCTCTGAGAGTTTTGCATCTTCACTTGGAGACGATCATAAGTTATTACTCTCCTCAGTTAACCAATAGCTTGTTCTTCCCAGATCCTAATTCACGGGATCTCCGATCACAAAGGTTGGGTTACTACTATGGTGTAACATCTATGGGTCTCATACCCATCTCCCTTGATGCAATATCTATCACATTTCGTGATAGTCCCTTTGTAAAGGGATCTGCCAGGTTTTTGTCTATTTGTATATACGTAATAGTTATTACTCCGGAGTTTCTCAACTTCCTGACAGACTTCAAACGTCTTTTCACGTGTCTTGATGACTTTGCATTATCTTTAGAATTGTTCACTTTAGCGATAACCGTTTGGTTATCACAATTCATAAGAATAGCCGGTACAGGTTTTTCAACAACCGGCAAGTCCATCAAGAGCTCACGCAGCCATTCTGCCTCAACAGTAGCTGTGTCCAAAGCAGTTAATTCTGCTTCCATAGTTGACCTCGTCAATATGGTTTGCTTGCAAGACCTCCATGACACTGCGCCACCACCATGAGTAAATACATACCCACTTGTTGCGTAAAGTACATCAACATCGGAGATCCAATTTGAATCACTATATCCTTCTAGCACAGCAGGATGCCCTGAATAAGTAATTCCGTAACTCATAGTACCTCTCAGATAGCGCAAGACCCTTTCTAGAGCATGCCAATGATCATCACCCGGGTTGGACATGAACCTACTCAGTTTGCTCACAGCAAAGGAGATATCTGGTCTTGTAGCACTAGCTAAGTACATGAGTGAACCGACAATTTGAGAGTATCTTAATTGATCTCTCGGTTCTTTCTTGTTCTTTCTGAGTGTCACGCTGGGATCATAAGGTGTTGGAGAAGGCTTGCTATCCATAAAACCGAATCGGTTCAAGACCTTCTCAACATAGTGAGATTGCGTTAATGTAATCCCACTCTCATCCTTAATAAGTTTGATGTTTAGAATTACATCGGCTTCTCCCAGATCTTTCATGTCAAAACTTTTTGATAGAAAAGACTTGACCTCATTAATTGCATTAATGTTTGTACCAAAGATCAGTATGTCGTCCACATACAAACATAATATGACACTATTGCCCCCACCATGGCGATAGTAAACACACCTATCAGCCTCGTTAATGACAAATCCTGCAGAAGTCAAAGTTCTTTCAAACTTCTCATGCCATTGCTTAGGTGCCTGTTTCAGACCATACAAAGATTTTAACAACTTGCACACCTTTCTCTCTTCACCCTTTACAACAAATCCGTCAGGCTGATCCATATAGATCTCCTCTTCCAACTCTCCATTGAGAAAAGCTGTCTTTACATCCATTTGATGAATGATAAGACCATAAGAGGCAGCCAAGGAAAGTAACACTCGAATGGTGGTCGTTCTAGCAACGGGTGAATAGGTGTCAAAGTAATCTTCGCCTTCTTTATGAGTGTAGCCCTTGGCCACTAGCCGTGACTTGTACTTATCAATAGTACCATCAGGCTTTAGCTTCTTTTTGAACACCCACTTACAGCCCACAGGTTTACAACCATATGGTCTATCAGTTAGTTCCCAAGTTCCATTAGAAAGAATTGAGTCCATCTCATTATGAACAGCTTCTTTCCAATCATCTACATCCGGAGATGCATATGCTTCTGCAATCGTCTTGGGTGTGTCGTCCACAAGGTATACAATGAAATCATCACCAAAGGATTTTGCAATCCTTTGTCTCTTGTTCCTTCTAGGAACTTCATTGTTATCCTTCTCAAGGACTTCCTCATGTGATTGTTCGAAATATTCATCAGTTGTACTAGATTCAGGAATTATCTCAGAAGAAAATCTAGCAATGCTATGCATATCTTTCATAGGAAATATGTTCTCAAAAAATGTTGCATCACGAGATTCCATTATAGTATCAACATGCATATCAGGTACTTAAGATTTTACCACTAAAAACCTATAAGCAATGCTCCGTTGAGCATACCCTAGAAAGACACAATCCACTGTCTTTGGTCCAAGTTTGCGTTTCTTAGGAATAGGAATATTGACCTTTGCCAAACATCCCCAAGTGCGCAAATAAGAAAGTGATGGTTTTCTCCCAACCCACTCCTCATAAGGGGTTTTCTCTTTATTATTGTTGGGAACTCTATTCAGGACATGACATGAAGTCAATAGAGCCTCCCCCCACCATGCCTTAGATAAACCAGCAGTGTCTAACATGGCATTCACTAAGTCAGTCAATGTGCGGTTTTTCCTCTCGGCCACTCCATTTGATTGAGGTGAATAGGGAGGCGTCCTCTCATGAATAATACCATGTTCCTCACAAAATTCATCAAAAACTTTTGGAAAATACTCTCAACCACGATCGGACCTAAGACGCTTGATCTTTCTCTCTAGTTGATTTTCAACTTCAGCTTTATAGATTTTAAAGTAGTCTAATGCTTCATCTTTAGTTTGGAACAAATAAACATAGCAAAATCTAGTCGCATCATCAATCAAAGTCATGAAATATCTCTTTCCACCTTTTGTCAACACACCATTCATCTCACAAAGATCAGAATGTATGAGTTCTAGAGGTGCCAAGTTTCTCTCCTCGGCAGCCTTATGAGGCTTTCGAGGTTGCTTAGATTGCACACAACTATGGCACTTAGAACCTTTGGCAACTGTGAAGTTCGGAATTAAACTCATGCTGGATAGCCGAGACATTAAACCAAAATTAATATGACATAAACGAGAGTGCCAAATACTTGCATCTTCATTAACACTTGCACAAATTTGGTTTATTGACTTATTGCAAAAATCTGAAAGAGAAAAGCGGAACAAGCCTCCGCACTCATAGCCTTTTCCTATAAATTGTCCAAATCTTGACACGATTACTTTATTGGACTCTAAAACTACCTTAAATCCATCTCGACATAGAAGGGAGCCGCTAACTAGATTCTTGTTCATAGTAGGGACATGCTGCACGTTCCTTAGTTGCACGATCTTTCCCGAAGTAAACTTCAGATCCACCGTGCCAATGCCACGAACAGAAGCATGTGACCCATTCCCCATTAGGACGGAAGAATCCCTTGCGACCTGATAAGAAGTAAACAGGGAGATGTCAGCACACACATGAACGTTAGCACCCGAATCAATCCACCACGAAGATGATTGAAATACTGAAAGCACAATAGGTAAATTACCATACCCATCAGTATTGCTAGCGGTCACCATGTTGACTGTCTTGGAGCTTGTTTTCCCTCTGCGGTCTGCACGTTCAGGGCATTCCTTGGAAAAGTGTCCAGGCTTCCCACAGGCGTAGCACTCTAGCTCAGCCTTGTTGAACTTCTTCTTCTTGTAGGTAGTAGTCTTGGTAGGCTTGTTTAAAACAAGTTTGTTCTTCCCTTTGTTCTTGTTCTGTGGGTACCTCTGCACCATGTTAGCAGTAGGCTGAACCTCACCTCCTTTTTCAGAGGTATCTTTAGCCCGAGCTTTTTCTTCAACATCAAGAGATGCAATCAGATTTTCAACTGATATCTCCTGTCTCTTATGCTTCAGAGTTGTGGCGAAATTCCTCCATGAAGGAGGCAACTTTGCAATCATGTACCCAGCCATGAATTTGTCGGGTAGAACACATTTAAGGAGTTCAAGTTCCTTCACAATGCACTGTATCTCATGAGCTTGTTCAACCACAGAACGGTTATTCACCATCTTGTAGTCATGAAAACTCTCCATGATGTACAGTTCACTGCCTGCATCTGTTGCACCGAATTTTGCATTCAGTGCATCCCAGAGAATTTTTCCGTCGTTTATGTGCATGTACACATCACACAAACGGTCAGCAAGAACACTCAGAATGCATCCCACAAACATAGTATTGGCTTCTTGGAATTTTCTCCGATCTTCGTCGGTCATTCCCTCTGGAGCACCAACACTAGTGTGGAAAACTTTCAGAGCAGTAAGCCAGAGCGTGGTCTTCACCTGCCACCTCTTAAAGTGCACACCCGTAAACTTATCCGGCCTCAGTGCATCAGCGAATCCAGCCATAGTTAACTCAGGAAATTGCCTATAATTAGGTTTTTGGATTGTTGGAATATTAGGCAAGTTCATGATTAATTCCAGTAAATAATTCATGACTAGAAGATATACTAGCATGCAATAATCTAGCAAACTAGAAGAACAACAAGACATGCATAACAGCAGGAAACATGTAACAATAGCTGTAGAAACAGACATGAACAAAGGATGTTGGACGTACTGATCATTAGCTATTATGGGCGCGACAGTGTTGATGGCGATGTTGGCGACGATCTGCTGCTGACGGTGATGAATACGACGATGAGTAACACCGTCCGACTTGGACGGAAGACGACCCGTGATGACGAATTTGAGCAGTCGTGCACAGCGCTTCCCAAAAACCTAATTCGTCCTCTCCCGGTGCAGGATCGCAAAGACGAACGGTTCCGGAGACCTGCTCTCCCACGCGCCGATGCACGCCGGCGTTTGGGATGGAGTAGACCACGATGGCGGCGCAAGTTGTGAGATGAGGCAAAACCCTAGATGTTTTTCGGTGTGTCTCTGGCCGCAGCCGGTAGCTATATATATATTAGGACCAGAGGCGGTATTGTGTCGCGACCACAATCCCAAACCGACTCGGTTTCTAATTCGTATACTTACCGGACAAGAAATCAAAAACTTGTCTGCCAAGACATAAAAAATAAAATGGCAAAAGGAAGCTGCGCTCCTGCAAGGAGACGGACCGGATTTCGGCGGACCATTCACGCGCATGTCGCATGTACGCGCCGCCTCGCCTTGCCTCGCCACGCCACGCCCCGGCCCGGCCAGGCGAGGCAAGGCGAGCGAGCGCACGCGTGTGGTTTTCCCTTTCTCTTCTCACACACCACTTAGAGTGGTGGAGAGAACCCACTATATAAAGAGGTCCAACTCTTCTTCAACTTCCAAGGTGGGACTAAACTTAGCACCACCACTTGCTATTTTACACATGGGCTTTGAGATTTCAGAAATTGCTATGGGCCTAGCCCATTAATTCTAACACAATCTGGCTCGTTCTGTTGGTGCTCACCGTGAGTCACGCGCGTCCGAGCGCGTTGCGGGAGCGGCCAGAGCATGCTGAGCGTGGGCATGATCGGGGCAAGGGGAGGTGTGGGTGCGTGCCCAGGGCGCCGACTTGGGGCTGTAAAGTCGTGTGGAGACTGTTGTAACAGCCGAGGTGCTCGAGTTTGTGCTTGAGGAAACATAAAGCTGTACGTGCAGCGGGCGTTCGTGCGCCGGAAATTCTCCTGTGTCCACCGTGCCATCTTCTTCCTCCCATCTACTTCTGTGTGTGAGAGAGAGAAGCAAGCAGAGAGAGAGACAGAGAGAGAGGGCAGATGCGAGCTATGGTTTAGGACTTCAGCTTCAACAATTGGCATCAGGGCCTCGGTTCGGAGGTGAACACCGGCGGCCGTGGCACTTGTACCGCACGTGAGGGCTGGCTTACGGAGAGCGAGGATAAACCCACTTGTTTGCTTGAGATTCTCCGATATGTGGCCATCATACTCTTGACAGTCAATCTTTTAAAGACCCTTAACTTGTCAAGGTTAAAATGGTAGAATTATGTCACGAGAGAGCCCACATACAGGTTGTTGCTTGACATTCTCCATTATGTGACTCACTGTACTCTTGACAGTCAATCTTTTATGACCCTGAACTAGTTAAGGTTAAAACAATGGGCTATGTCATGGAGGACCGTCTTATGAAAGAAGGCTATGGCTGTCACACTAAGCTTCATTGAAGCAAGATCTGAGCCTTAAAAGACAGTGTTTTTTCGAGCCTTAATAGCCACCTTACAAATGTTGGGATATACATGTTATCCTTGACGCACAGATGTGAGCTTTAAAAGTCAGTCTTCTGTTGAGCCTTAAAAGCCGACATTTTGTATACTCTATCATCATACATTGCGTGCATTGCATCATCATACAATGCATCATATATGCATGGATATATTGGTTTATGTTGCAGGAGCCGTTTTTTTCAAATCGGATTACATTATTCAAATCTTTAATAGCCAACATGGCTGAATTTTCATTATGGTTATCATAACCAGTATTGGATGATTGAGGTTTTTCAAAACCCCTTCAGAGAAATGGCTATTTTTCTCTAATCGAAAAATACCAACTCACAACAAGGAGCATGGTTCAGCATTTATATGCAAAGCATTCAGCAACATCGCCCAGACAATGGATACGGGTTATTTGAAGGAAATATGCCCTAGAGGCAATAATAAAGTTGTTATTTTATATTTCCTTATTCATGATAAATGTTTATTATTCCTGCTAGAATTGTATTAACCAGAAACCTGATACATGTGTGAATACATAGACAAAACACCGTGTCCCTAGTATGCCTCTACTAGACTAGCTCGTTAATCAAAGATGGTTTTAGTTCCTAGCCATGGACATGTGTTGTCATTTGATGGAGGGGATCACATCATTAGTGGAATGATGTGATGGACAAGACCCATTTGTTAGCTTAGCATAATGATCATTCAGTTTGATTGCTACTGCTTTCTTCATGTCAAATATATATTCCTCCGACTATGAGATTATGCAACTCACGGACACCGGAGGAATGGCATGTGTGCTATCAAACATCACAACATAACTGGGTGATTATAAAGATGCTCTACAGGTATCTCTGAAGGTGTCTGTTGGGTTGGCATAAATCGAGATTACGATTTCTCACTCCGAGTATCGGAGAGGTATCTCGGGGCCCTCTCGGTAATGCACATCATATGAAGCCTTACAAGCAATGTGACTAATGAGTTAGTTGCAGGATGATGCATTGCAGAACAAGTAAAGAGACTTGCCGGTAACGAGATTGAACTACATATGAAGATACCGACGATCAAATCTCGGGCAAGTAACATACCGATGACAAAGGGACTAACGTATGTTGATATTGCGGTTCGACCGATAAAGATGTTCATAGAATATGTGGGAACCAATATGAGCATCCAGGTTCCGCTATTGGTTATTGACCGGAGAGGTGTCTCGGTCATGTCTACATAGTTCTCTAACCCGTAGGGTCCACGCGCTTAGCGTTCGATGACAATATGTATTATGAGTTATGTGTTTTGGTGACTGAAGGTTGTTCGGAGTCTCGGATGAGATCATGGACATGAAGAGGAGTCTCGAAATGGTTGAGAGGTACAGATTGACATATTGGAAGGTAGTATTTGTACACTGCAAGGGTTCCAGAGTGTATCGGGTACATACCGGAGTACCAGAGGGGTTACCGGAACCCTCGAGAAAGATATGGGCCATATGGGCCATAGGAGGGAGGCACACCAACCCACAAGGGGCTGGCGCACCCCCCCCCCCCCACCAAAGGGAAACCGAATTGGACAAGGGGTGGGGGCGACGCCCACCTTTAACTCTTCTTCTCCTACTCCTTCCCCCTTTCCCCTCCAGAAAAAGGAAGGGGGGCCGAATCCCACTAGGTGTCCAAGTGGGACTCCCCCCACTTGGGGCGCGCCTAGGACGGCCTCCTCTCTGTCGCTCCTTTATATACGCGGGGGGGGGGGGGGAGGGGGCGCATCTATGAGACACACCAATTGCTCCAAGCCGTGTGCGGTGACCCCCTCCATAGTTTACGCCTTCGATCATATTGTCATGGTGCTTAGGCGAAGCCCTGCGCGGATCACATCACCATCACCGTCACAACGCCGTCGTGCTGACGGAACTCATCTACGCCTTCGACCCTCCGCTGAATCAAGAGCTCGAGGGACGTCATTGCGCCGAACGTGTGCAGAACTCGGAGGTGTCATATGTTCGGTACTCGACCGGTCAGAACGAGAAGACGTTCGACTACATCAACCACGTGGAGCAAACACTTCCGCTTTCGGTCTACGAGGGTACATGGACACACTCTCCCCCTCCCGTTGCTATGCATCTCGTATATAGATCTTGCGTGAGCATAGGCATTTTTTTGAATGGCATGCTACGTTTCCCTACATTATTCTATAATGGAAGGAATAGTCCCGAGTCGCTGCAGGCATACGACCTGGCACTTGGGGGCTACATTATTCAAATCAAGATTATATCAAGATTGCAAGACTTATTGCAGTGCAAGCATGCATAATGGCACATGGCGGATAATGTACTATCATTTTCAAGTTAAGGGATCATATGAAGACCTGTCAAATCAAATAAAGATGAGCCGACCCTTGGGGGTTGCACATTGTTGCTTAAGTCTACATAATTAGACCTACAAAGTCCCTGCTCGTTATTGCATAATGACCGGGCCCTTGGGGGCAACACTGGCTAAATTTTTATGAGCATATGACAAATACAAAGTCCTAGGTTACTGCAGGAAAGACAACCCGACACTTGGGGGCTATAGCATTCAGTTGTTTTCAACAGATTATAAGGTCCCAATTGATGACCCGTCCCATCACATATTGATGAGCTGGCCCTTGGGGGCTACACGTGAAATACAAAACATTCAGTTTATGGCCGGTGACTCAGATGAACAACCTGGATTTTTCAAAGTTGCAACATTTCTATTGAAGCAATTCTTAAGCTATCACTAGGTTCTCCTCTTAAGACTTGGGGGCTACAAGTGATATGCATATAATGGTGGCACATATTCAAGTTCTCGGTTCTATGAAAACCAGGTATCACATTCTCAGTGGAGAAATTGGCAAAGTTTATCTCCTACAAAGCTGTTCATAGAAAGGCCTGGAGAGACATTTAACGATTGAAAGCTATATTTACAAAAGCAAGCACCAAGTCATGATAAGATTTGCCCTGAAGAATTTAGGAAGACCAAATATATGAACCGGCAATCATGATCCGATATCATTAATATTTGTAACTCGGTAGTTTCGATGATCATAAGTCGACCAGCTCCACATCCTCAAGCATGATGAACATCAGATGAATATCTCTATTTTTGTCAAGTCAGAGCATTGGAAGCCGATTTTAATGGATTAAGCTCATCCCATCAAATATTTGACTCGGGTGGGTGTTTTCACAGAAGGAAAGGACAAGGACTTAAGGATGAACAGATGTCGGCTCAGAAGAACCCCCGATCCGGTACACAACTGGTCGCATTTGTTCTCGTGTTTTTTTGCAGGATAAGTTTAACATGGATAAATCCAAATTAAACTGGGTGCTAACGTTGGGGATGTACCCCGTGGTATGACAAGGCCTGATGTATGACCCAGTCGAAACTTGATGACTCACTAGTGACCCGCCTAAACTTGGCGACTCACTGACCCGACCCAGACTGGTGACTCACTTGTGACCTGGAGGACGGGTCAGATGAATGACAAGGCTCAAGGCCCAGAAGGCAACTCGTGAGAAGACCGACTCAAACCACGGTACCCGGTGGGCCGGCTTGAGAGGAAAGGCATAAGGAGTATTTCCCTTACAAGATAAGCAAGATATTGACTAGGATTCCACTTGTAATAGAAATAGATCAGTCCTAATCCTACTAGGACACTACATGTAAGCCGCCCCTTGCTACCTCTTGAGCATTGCGTTGGATTTCCCCGAAGAGGAAAGGATGATGCAGCAAACTAGCGTAAGTATTTCCCTCAGTTTTTGAGAATCAAGGTATCAATCCAGTAGGAGACCACGCACAAGTCCCTCGTACCTACACAAAACGATAGCTACTCGCAACCAACGCAATTAGGGGTTGTCAATCCCTTCACGGTCACTTACGAGGGTGAGATCTGATAGAGATGATAAATAATATTTTTGGTATTTTTGATAGATAGATGCAAAGTAAAAAGTAAAAGGAAAAGTAAAAACAAAGCAAGTAAATAAAGCGATAGAGATTGATATGATGAGAATATACCCGGGGGCCATAGGTTTCACTAGTGGCTTCTCTCAAGAGCATAGATATTCTACGGTGGGTGAACAAATGACTGTTGAGCAATTGACAGAATTGAGCATAGTTATGAGCATATCTAGGCAGTGATCATGTATATAGGCATCACGTCCAAGACAAGTAGATCGAAACGATTATGCATCTACTACTATTACTCCACTCATCGACCGCAAGATGACATGATGTAGAGGGATAAATTCATGCAATATGATAAAAACCCCATCTTGTTATCCTCGATGGCAACAATACAATATGTGCCTTGCAACCCTTTCTGTCACTGGGTAAGGACACCGCAAGATTGAACCCAAAGCTAAGCAATTCTCCCATTGCAAGAACTACCAATCTAGTTGGCCAAACCAAAAAGGATAATTCGAAGAGACTTGCAAAGATAACTCAATCATACATAAAAGAATTCAGAGAAGAATCAAATATTTTCCATAGATAATACTGGATCATAAACCCACAATTCATCGGTCTCAACAAACACACCGCAAAAAGAAGATTACATCGAATAGATCTCCACAAGAGAGGGGGAGAACATTGTATTGAGATCCAAAAAGAGAGAAGAATCCATCTAGCTACTAGCTATGGACCCGATGGTCTGAAGTAAACTACTCACACTTCATCGGAGGGGCTATGGTGTTGATGTAGAAGCCCTCCATGGTGGATGCCCCCTCCGGCGGAGCTCCGGAACTGTCACATCCCCAGTTCAGGCCTTGCTTGTTCTAGCTTTAGCATCCATGCATCATGTTTAAATTTTATGAAACTTGAAATGGGGGCTGATAAACCCTAGCAGCTAATGAATTCAACTAGGGTCAACATAAAATCTTTTTCAATAACCCAAAATGTCCTCTGGAAATGTTCATGATTTCTGGTAAGGGTGAAAACCTCTGCCAAAAATGATGCACATATTTTTAGGCCATTCTGGATATTTGAATTAAATCATTACTTATTTGCATTTGGGCATTTAAATACTATAAAATATTTTAAATGCTCAAATAATCCCAAACTGAAATGTTTACTGTAGGATATATTTCTAACAGTGGTCATGAGCAGTTGCATGATTTTTGGGATTGATTTAGTATTTTTAATAAAGCCACAAAGCTGCAGAAAAAATAGAAAACAATAAGTAAAGAGAGAGAGAGAGAATCTTACCTGGCAGCCCACCAGCAGCCCAGTCCACCAGAGCCGGCCCAGCCCGCCACCGCTACCCTCCTGTCGTCTTCCTCCCCTCGCCCCGAAGCAGCTCGGTGGCGAGCGCTGGCGATGCCCCGGCCACCTCCTTCTTTCCGCCTTCCCCTCGTTGCCCTGGACCCCGTCCGCGACGCCACGCACCCCCCCGACCCTTCTCACTCCCCCTGTGCTCCTCCCCTCCTCTACTCTCTCCCGCAGCACCACCGACACGCCGCCATCGCCGTCTACGCCGATTGCCGCAGCCACCGGCCACCCCTCGCCCTCCCGCTGAGCTCAGGAGCTCCGCCTCGACCCCCTTTTCCTCCCCACCGAGCCAAGCCCCTCAGGAAGCCCTGCATCGCCGGCTGCCTCGTCTTCTTCCTCCTCGGTCGCCGGAAGCCACACGTGCCGATTCACCGTCGTCTCCGCCTCCCCGAGCTCGTCATCTACCTCATCCGAACCACCGTGAGCTCCTGCACGTTTTGCCCCTAACCCCGTGGCTTGCCGCTCGCGGTAGCCGCCATTTCATAGCTGGTCGTAGCACGCCGCCGCCTGAGCTCGTCGCCGGCGTAGCTCCGGTGACCCTTAGGTCACCCCGGTGCGCCTAACCTGCTCCCCGCATCGTGTAGCGCTCCGCTAGCCCATCGCCTCGCTTGTTAGCACACTGCAACGCTAACCCGCACCAGCCCCGAACTCCGGCAGCCGCCGCGGGTTCCACTCCGGCGAACTCCGGCCACCCCCGCACCTCCCGTTGGTTCCCCTACATGCGCGTGGACACGGGCTATCCTCTGGTGCCCCTGGCGCGTCGATCCGTCGACTCTGGCGAGTTCCAAGCGAACTCCGCCGCGGTTCGAGGTCACCGCCGGCGAGACTCCTGCGAGATGACGTGGCCCGTCATTAGCAGCTAATAGCCCCACTAACCAACCTCCTAACTCACTGACACCTGGGCCCCACGCCCTAACTAACCCAGGTTTTATCTGTGTTTAGATTAAACTAACCCCCACGGGCCCACAGGTCAGTTGACCTGGCCACGTCACATGTTGACCGATCCCACACGTCAGTATTGACTTGCTGACGTGTCTGTTGACCCGGCCCCACCTGTCATTGGCACTAACCAGCCCCAGTCACTGACCAGTGGACCCCACTGGTCAGGATTGACCTGGACCCGCCTAGTTGACCTGCTGACATCAGCATGACCTAGTGCTGACGCAATAAATCATTTTCTGGATTTATTTTAATTCAGGAAATTCCATAAAATGATTTAAACTTCAAAAATTCATAGAAATTCAACCGTAGCTCAGAATGAAATAATTTATATATGAAAAATGATCAGAAAAATCCAATCTATCCATCTGTACTGGTTTCATGCATGTTAGAACAACTTATAGATGCTGTTTAGCACAAATCATTTTAATGGCATTTAAATATCCACATATGGAGTTTGAGTTTGAATCTTGGATTCAAACCAACTTCATTTAATCTGGTTTTAGTTGCATTAGCACAAACCACAGCATATTGCCATGTCACATTCATGCATCATATTGTGCATTGCATTGATTGTGTTTTTCCTCAGTTGCCGGTGATTGCCCCCTTTCGATAGACGTATACCGACGATGTGATCGACGACACCGATGAAGAGCTATATTATCTTCAGAAGTGCCAGGCAAGCAAAACCCCCTTGTTCATTCCGATACAATCCTACTCTCTCGCTCCCGCTCTCTTTTACTGCATTAGGACAACAACGATTCATCTGTTACTTATTGCGGTAGCTGAACCCCTTTATCCTTTCCATGACCTGTCATTGCCACAGTAAATAGATGAAACCCACTAGCATGAGTAGGAGTTGTTTGAGCCCTGTTGTGCCTACTCATTCATGCTTGTTTGTCATGCCTGCTACTGCTTAGAGTTGAGTCAGGTCTGATTCATCGGGGATGAATCAGAGGTGTGTGAACATGTCCTACTGTTGAGAGCTAAGTGTTTGAACACGATTTGGTAAAGGTAGCGGTGAGAGGCCATGTAGGAGTACATGGTGGGTTGTCTCATTGCAGCCGTCCTCAGGAACTGAGTTCTGTGTTTGTGATCCATGACCAGCTACTACCACACATTGGAATGCTTAAGTGCCCCTCTCGACTTATTAATCAACTTGATCTCTGTCCAGGAGTTGCAACTAGTTTCTGGTGTTTGTAGGTAGTGTTAGTAGTCTACCATGTGGCACCCGGTACAGGTGGGCTTGGGACAGACTAGGCACAGTGGCACGGTGTACCAAGCGTACATCCACCCGTCGAGGTGGACTTGGGAACCCTTCTCACATCGTTTGGGGCCGTGAGCGACACCCCGGCTGGATCTCCTTGCGGATGGAACCCGAATAGGCGATAAACCTGGACTAGAGACTTGTTCGGTTAGTCAGGTCGTGGCCGACTCCCTCGCCCGGCTTCCGCTTGAAGGTTGCCGAGGTACATGACGTGTACAGGGCGGTAAGTGGCGAGAGCGTGTGTGAAGAAGTACACCCCTGCAGGGTTAACATCATCTATTCGAATAGCCGGATTCCTCGGATATGGAAACTTGGACCCCTTGCATAGTTCATAGACAAGTGAAAGTGGATACTCTAAAATACGCAAGATAAGCGTGAGTGCTATGGATGGCGTTCTCGTAGGGAGACGGGAGCGGATCCATAGTGGTGTATTGATATGGTGAATATGTGGACTCGTGTGCGCCACCTCAAAAGAGTTACCTGCAGTCGTAGTTCAGGATAGCCACCGAGTCAAAGTTGGCTTGCTGCAGTTAAACCCCACCATCCCCTTTGTTGATAATGATGCATATGTAGATAGATCTGATGTAAGTCTTGCTGGGTACATTTGTACTCACGTTTGCCTATTTTATGTTTTTGCAGAGAGACTTCAGTCTCACTAGTAGTTCCGCGTGGACTTCGACGTTTAGCTTGTTACCTCAGCTACGATCTTGTGCCCTCGGCAGGATCTGGTAGATAGTCAGGCTTCTCAGCCTTTTTCATTTATAGATGTCTGTACTCAGACATGTCAAGCTTCCGCATGTGCTTTGACTTGTATGCTCTGATTGTTGGGTCATGAGACCCATGTTTGTAATATCTCGCTCCTCGGAGCCTATTTAATAAATTACTTGAGTCGTAGAGTCATGTTGTGATGCCATGTTGTATTTGCACATATCGAGCATATTGTGTGTATGTTATTGAAATGCTTGGTATGTGTGGGATCTGACTATCTAGTTGTTTATCCTTAGTAGCCTCTCTTACCGGGAAATGTCTCCTAGTGTTTCCACTGAGCCATGGTAGCTTGCTACTGCTCCGGAACACTTAGGCTGGCCGGCATGTGTCCTTCTTCGTTCCTGTGTCTGTCCGTTTGGGGAAATGTCACGTGGTGAATACCGGAGTCCTGTTAGCCCGCTACAGCCCGGTTCATCGGAGTCCTGCTAGCCCAGTGCTACAGCCTGGATTCACTCGCTGATGACCGACACGTTCGATGTTGGGTCATGGATGCCTGTCCCTGTAAGTTTGTGCCACTTCGGGTTTACGACTAGCCATGTCAGCCCGGGCTCCTTATCATATGGATGCTAGCGACATCATCATATACGTGTGCCAAAAGACGCAAACGGTCCCGGGCAAAGGTAAGGCGACACCCGTGGGAATACCGTGCGTGAGGCCGCAAAGTGATATGAGGTGTTACATGCTAGATCGATGTGGCATTGAGTCGGGGTCCTGACAGTGTTGGTATCAGAGCTTGACTGCCTGTAGGATTACCAAGCCAAACTGGTCGAAGTTGAGTCTAGAAATGCTTTAGTTATATAAGGGAATTGATTGTGGGATGGAACGTAAGGCTCTTTTTACTCCTTATACCTCATGGCCCTCTGATCTGAGTCATCCTCTTCTCTTCTACGAGGACTAAGAACTAGGCCTTCTCATCTATCTATCAGGATGACGTGTTACTAATCCGTAGACTTGTAAGATTGTTCGATTTAAGCTTGAGTTCAGTTCCTATTACTTCCGTATGTTAATTGTTGATCTCGAAACCTTGATATTGCGCTTCTGAGTGGTTATGCCGCCATTTTTGTAGCATGTCTCAAATCTTTTTGAGCATTTACAGCCGTTATGCTGTCCCAGTCATCCCAGGTTTCTAAATAGTCTGATGCATTTGCAAATCCCTTCGTCCTGTTTCCGATGTGCCTTTGGTCAGATTAATCACACAAATCAGTGAGTTGAGGTATTTTATTGCCTTGACATATACGTTGGAGCTGGTATTATGACCCTAGGTGTCTTAGGGGATCATCTAGTAATTTAGCCATGATTTGTGTCCCAGTGTGATGATTTTGGCCATCATTCTCGTAAGCATCCCGTGATGCCACTTAGTAGTAGGTATTCTATTCCTGGGTTTTGAACACGAGATTCACCCTACCTACATCATGTTGATAGTGTTGCTAGTTCCTTTAGGATATTAGTAACCTTTGCGGTAGTCCTCGAGGTCCGTGGTATTTCCTTCTTCCAAATACTATGAACCGTTTATGGCAGAAGTTCTTTGAACCAAAAGATCACAGCCAGAGCTCTTGATGAGTTCTCGATTCTATGTTGTGACTCTGCCAGTTCTACCTTTCCGCATGGATTGTCCGGAAGAAATATGTCGAACTCGTTCGACATGCTAATCCATGCATCCACAACTCAGAAAATCCTATGTTCCTTTGAGTTGTCCCTCTTTAGTTGTCTTCTGACCCTCGTCTATCAATTGATAGTCAAGATTATGTGTGCATTTGTTCATCGATGCCTATTACTCTTGTGGTCTGTCAAGCCATTCTATTCCGGAATGACTAGGAGAAACAAACTCCAGTGCCTCATCCATATCTAGGATTGGGTCAAAGCAATTGTGCTCCGCAGATCAAAATGCCAACCAGCTTTTGATTCTGTTCTACCCTGAAGTATTACCGTCTTTATGTCAGGATTTTCATGAGAATTGCACCGGCTCTTGTGAATTCTTGATGTAGTGATACTTCTCGCCATCATTATTCATCCCTCGGTTCCGTGTTGTCGCAACCGGAATGCCGACAAGTGAATCGTGATGTGTGAAAGCTATAATCCTAGCAAACCCGTTGCTTGGTGGTTAAAGGACAATATTCTCATTCTTAGCATGTTGGTTATTGAATCACCATTCTAAGATAGATTGGCTACCTAGTCCTTATTTCGGTGCACCCTTCGATTGATGAGTTAGGATCTTGTCAAGTCCTCACTCATTTGATCATATCGTCTTGCCCTCAAAAGCGAGATTGTTCTCGAGCTTAGTAACATATCGGTGGTTCGTGATTTTTCGAAGATCTTCTCGGAAGTATTACCAGGTTGTCACCTGACCGCTATGTTGAGCTCGTGATCAAGTTGGTTTCTTGTGAACGACTCTCTCTCCAAGATCGGTGTTAGATATCCCTGAGCTAGTTGGTTAAGCTAGATAGCAACTTGGAGAGTTGGAAGATAAAAGCTTGCCTGACTTAGATCGTTCCAAAGGGATATCCGTGTGTAGTGTGTGTTGAAGAAAGATGATATCTTCATCGATTGGTCCCTGTGATTAGTTGGTGGACCTATTGTCTCATCAATCCTTTGATTTGAGTGTGGGCTATCGTCAAATCAAATCAGTACCAACGATATTCGTAATGTTGTCTTACTCGTGGCTGTCCCTCGAGCATACACCATTATATTCTTTGGTCTGACCAATGCTATCACCGTGTTCACTTAACTATGGAAATCCGTTTATATGGAAACCTGGATGAATTGTTGTTGAGTCCATTGACAACATCCTTATCTCCTCCATGATTTTGTTGAACATTAAGCTAGTGTTGGAAACTTGTATAAGCATTTTCTTCATGCTCCGTTCATGAAGTATATGTTGGATGAAAGAAGTGACTTCCTTTGATTCATGTGCATTTGATGTAAGTTGCCGCCGTGAATTCGAGAAAGTTTGTTTTTGCTCCTCTGGAATCATCCCAACTTGGTCATGCATATGTGCGAAGTATTCTATGGTTTGGTAGGTTGGCCGCCTCCATTCTATATGTGTTCTTAGCACACCAAGCCACTGATTGACTTGTTCCAGGAAAAGAAGTCTAATTTAAGTGCACAAGACTTCGATATCCTCGATGATGGTTTCCCCCCTGAACTCGGTAGTGTTTTATTATAAGACTACCATGTGTTCATGTTTGTCTGTGACAGCGTGTTCACACGTGTGTAGAAGAACCAGCTCATGTTTTGGAGCTTACTAACGTAGTTCATTTCCCGAGAATCTCGCAACGTCATCTCGTCGAATTGTGTTGCAAACTTTCTTTTCTTCCTAGACTCGATGAGTCTGGAATATCCTGACACCAACCAGATCTGAATCTCAGGCAGATATGATGGTTGGAACATTTCCCAAGAACTATAATATTGGTCCCTCGATAACCAGTAAAGTGGATGTCGTGGCCAACACACCCAGCCGGAAGACCTATAATTGTAGTATCTTCTTTGAAGAAGTTGGCCACCTCCCCATAAGGATTTCGCAGGATTTACCCCATAGTTATTCCTTATGGATTCTTGTGCTCCCGAAGTCCGACCTTTTACTTGGTGTTCTAGATATCAAACCATAATTATCTATGGATTACGCTAGCACATCAAGGAGAACATTAGAAGCGGAGTGCTAAATGTCTCTCGGTCGATCGTCCAAATTTTGTCTCCTTGGCCTCGCTAGGGTGAAATCTGAGTTGATGTTATCCTCCTATGCATCTGCATCGTCCATCGTTGTTCATCATGGTGGTATGTTGTGTTGCCAGGATCCTTGACACAGATGTTGGTAAAACCTTGATGAATATGGAAATGCTCAAGTTCTTGAGAGCATACGCAAGCGCTAGGTGTTATCATCGGCACTAACTGGGTTTGCTCTCAGCTTCCTCGGTTATGCTATAACTTTTCAAACAGTGAATTCACTCTCTATTGTTGGGTTCTTCCCCAGTTACCAGAATCATTCCCAGCATTTGCATTTTGTTCCCAGCTTGCGCCGCCAATGTGCCATTCTACCACGGGTCTCTTCCATTTCCGGTGGTAAGCAAATTCATCCATTACGTTGTTTTCAACAAGGTAATCCACATCATCCATTCTAATCCAGGTATGCCATTCCACCAAACCCCTCCAAACGATCGCTCGAGAATTTCCTTAGGCTGGTATAAAGAGTTTCAATGATCTCTATATCAAAGGTAATTCTTTTTGCCACTTAAGGTAATAATCTACGAATCACCCTCCTCCAGGATGTTTCGTCGTGGTATCATGACAACTCAACTCCTCGCTACGTTGACAATCGTTTACCACCTTCTTAGGTGTGGAATTTTTGCCTACCTAGTGAACCCTCGTCAACTGTTCCACTCCATCCCTCTAGATGTGTGCTTCGTGTCTCAGCTCAAGAGATGTTGCTATGACTCACTTTGTGAGCTGATCCTAAGTTGATTGATCTTCGAGAAGATAGATTCTTCTAGAGTTTTCCTTTCCTCTTCTCGTCATGATAGTTGGAGTTCTCAGAGCTAGACGATAAGACAAAGATGGTGAACGAATCAACGTTCAGTTGAAGTGCAACCTGGATCGTGAAGATTGTGTTAGTCTGTGTTCCCCCTTCATCCTACCCTATGCTTGAATCTCGGGTCGAGATTCTTGTTTAGTGGGGGTGAGCTGTCACATCCCCAGTTCAGGCCTTGCTTGTTCTAGCTTTAGCATCCATGCATCATGTTTAAATTTTATGAAACTTGAAATGGGGGCTGATAAACCATAGCAGCTAATGAATTCAACTAGGGTCAACATAGAATCTTTTTCAATAACCCAAAATGTCCTCTGGAAATGTTCATGATTTCTGGTAAGGGTGAAAACCTCTGCCAAAAATGATGCACATATTTTTAGGCCATTCTGGATATTTGAATTAAATCATTACTTATTTGCATTTGGGCATTTAAATACTATAAAATATTTTAAATGCTCAAATAATCCCAAACTGAAATGTTTACTGTAGGATATATTTCTAACAGTGGTCATGAGCAGTTGCATGATTTTTGGGATTGATTTAGTATTTTTAATAAAGCCAGAAAGCTGCAGAAAAAAATAGAAAACAATAAGTAAAAAGAGAGAGAGAGAATCTAACCTGGCAGCCCACCAGCAGCCCAGTCCACCAGAGCCGGCCCAGCCGGCCACCGCTACCCTCCTGTCGTCTTCCTCCCCTCGCCCCGAAGCAGCTCGGTGGCGAGCGCTGGCGATGCCCCGGCCACCTCCTGCTTGCCGCCTTCCCCTCGTCGCCCTGGACCCCGTCCGCAACGCCACGCACCCCCCCGACCCTTCTCACTTCCCCTGTGCTCCTCCCCCTCCTCTGCTCTCTCCTGCAGCACCACCGACACGCCGCCATTGCCATCGACGCCGATTGCCGCAGCCACCGGCCACCCCTCGCCCTCCCGCTGAGCTCAGGAGCTCCGCCTCGACCCCCTTTTCCTCCCCACCGAGCCAAGCCCCTCAGGAAGCCCTGCATCGCCGGCTGCCTCGTCTTCTTCCTCCTCGGTCGCCGGAAGCCACACCTGCCGATTCGCCGTCGTCTCTACCTCCCCGAGCTCGTCATCCACCTCATCCGAACCACCGTGAGCTCCTGCATGTTTTGCCCCTAACCCCGTGGCTTGCCGCTCGCCGTAGCCGCCATTTCATAGCTGGCCGTAGCACGCCGCCGCCTGAGCTCGTCGCCGGCGTAGCTCCGGTGACCCTTAGGTCACCCCAGCGCGCCTAACCTGCTCCCCGCATCGTGTAGCGCTCCGCTAGCCCATCGCCTCGTTCGTTAGCACACTGCGACGCTAACCCGCACCAGCCCCGAACTCCGGCAGCCGCCGCGGGTTCCACTCCGGCGAACTCCGGCCACTCCCGCACCTCCCGTTGGTTCCCCTACATGCGCGCGGCCACGGGCTATCCTCTGGTGCCCCTGGCGCGTCGATCCGTCGACTCTGGCGAGTTCCGAGTGAACTCCGCCGCGGTTCGAGGTCACCGCCGGCGAGACTCCGGCGAGATGACGTGGCCCATCATTAGCAGCTAACAGCCCCACTAACCAACCTCCTAACTCACTGACACCTGGGCCCCACGCCCTAACTAACCCAGGTTTTATCTGTGTTTAGATTAAACTAACCCCCACGGACCCACAGGTCAGTTGACCTGGCCACGTCACATGTTGACCGATCCCACACGTCAGTATTGACTTGCTGACGTGTCTGTTGACCTGGCCCCACCTGTCATTGGCACTAACCAGCCCCAGTCACTGACCAGTGGACCCCACTGGTCAGGTTTGACCTGGACCCGCCTAGTTGACCTGCTAACATCAGCATGACCTAGTGCTGACGCAATAAATCATTTTTCTGGATTTATTTTAATTCAGGAAATTCCAGAAAATGATTTAAACTTCAAAAATTCATAGAAATTCAACCGTAGCTCAGAATGAAATAATTTATATATGAAAAATGATCAGAAAAATCCAATCTATCCATCTGTACTGGTTTCATGCATGTTAGAACAACTTATAGATGCTGTTTAGCACAAATCATTTTAATGGCATTTAAATATCCACATATGGAGTTTGAGTTTGAATCTTGGATTAAAACCAACTTCATTTAATCTGGTTTTAGTTGCATTAGCACAAACCACAGCATATTGCCATGTCATATTCATGCATCATATTGTGCATTGCATTGATTGTGTTTTTCCTCAGTTGCCGGCGATTGCCCCCTTTCGATAGACGTGATACCGACGATGTGATCGACGACACCGATGAAGAGCTATATTATCTTCAGAAGTGCCAGGCAAGCAAAACCCCCTTGTTCATTCCGATACAATCCTACTCTCTCGCTCCCGCTCTCTTTTACTGCATTAGGACAACAACGATTCATCTGTTACTTGTTGCGGTAGCTGAACCCCTTTATCCTTTCCATGACCTGTCATTGCCACAGTAAATAGATGAAACCCACTAGCATGAGTAGGAGTTGTTTGAGCCCTGTTGTGCCTACTCAATCATGCTTGTTTGTCATGCCTGCTACTGCTTAGAGTTGAGTCAGGTCTGATTCATCGGGGATGAATCATAGGTGTGTGAACATGTCCTACTGTTGAGAGCTAAGTGTGTGAACACGATTTGGTAAAGGTAGCGGTGAGAGGCCATGTAGGAGTACATGGTGGGTTGTCTCATTGCAGCCGTCCTCAGGAACTGAGTTCTGTGTTTGTGATCCATGACCAGCTACTACCACACATTGGAATGATTAAGTGCCCCTCTCGACTTATTAATCAACTTGATCTCTATCGAGGAGTTGCAACTAGTTTCTGGTGTTTGTAGGTAGTGTTAGTAGTCTACCAAGTGGCACCCGGTACAGGTGGGCTTGGGACAGACTAGGCACAGTGGCACGGTGTACCAAGCGTACATCCACCCGTCGAGGTGGGCTTGGGAACCCTGCTCACATCGTTTGGGGCCGTGAGCGACACCCCAGCTGGATCTCCTTGCGGATGGAACCCGAATAGGCGATAAACCTGGACTGGAGACTTGTTCGGTTAGTCAGGTCGTGGCCGACTCCCTCGCCTGGCTTCCGCTTGAAGGTTGCCGAGGTACATGACGTGTACAGGGCGGTAAGTGGCGAGAGCGTGTGTGAAGAAGTACACCCCTGCAGGGTTAACATCATCTATTCGAATAGCCGGATTCCTCGAATATGGAAACTTGGACCCCTTGCATAGTTCATAGACAAGTGAAAGTGGATACTCTAAAATACGCAAGATAAGCGTGAGTGCTATGGATGGCGTTCTCGTAGGGAGACGGGAGCGGATCCATAGTGGTGTATTGATATGGTGAATATGTGGACTCGTGTGCGCCACCTCAAAAGAGTTACCTGCAGTCGTAGTTCAGGATAGCCACCGAGTCAAAGCTGGCTTGCTGCAGTTAAACCCCACCATCCCCTTTGTTGATAATGATGCATATGTAGATAGATCTGATGTAAGTCTTGCTGGGTACATTTGTACTCACGTTTGCCTATTTTATGTTTTTGCAGAGAGACTTCAGTCTCACTAGTAGTTCCGCGTGGACTTCGACGTTTAGCTTGTTACCTCAGCTACGATCTTGTGCCCTCGGCAGGATCTGGTAGATAGTCAGGCTTCTCAGCCTTTTTCATTTATAGATGTCTGTACTCAGACATGTTAAGCTTCCGCATGTGCTTTGACTTGTATGCTCTGATTGTTGGGTCATGAGACCCATGTTTGTAATAACTCGCTCCTCGGAGCCTATTTAATAAATTACTTGAGTCGTAGAGTCATGTTGTGATGCCATGTTGTATTTGCACATATCGAGCATATTGTGTGTATGTTATTGAAATGCTTGGTATGTGTGGGATCTGACTATCTAGTTGTTTATCCTTAGTAGCCTCTCTTACCGGGAAATGTCTCCTAGTGTTTCCACTGAGCCATGGTAGCTTGCTACTGCTCTGGAACACTTAGGCTGGCCGGCATGTGTCCTTCTTCGTTCCTGTGTCTGTCCGTTCGGGGAAATGTCACGCGGTGAATACCGGAGTCCTGTTAGCCCGCTACAGCCCGGTTCACCGGAGTCCTGCTAGCCCAGTGCTACAGCCTGGATTCACTCGCTGATGACCGACACGTTCGATGTTGGGTCATGGATGCCTGTCCCTGTAAGTTTGTGCCACTTTGGGTTTATGACTAGCCATGTCAGCCCGGGCTCCTTATCATATGGATGCTAGCGACATCATCATATACGTGTGCCAAAAGATGCAAACGGTCCCGGGCAAAGGTAAGGCGACACCCGTGGGAATACCGTCCGTGAGGCCGCAAAGTGAAATGAGGTGTTACATGCTAGATCGATGTGGCATTGAGTCGGGGTCCTGACAGGAATAGGCCCCAAGATGGGATCTCGTGGATACAGAAAGTTGTGGTGGTGGAATTAGGTTTTTGGCTCCTGTTCTGATCGTTTGGGGATACGTAGGTATATATAGGAGGATGGAGTACGTCGGTGGAGCGTCAGGGGGCCCATGAGGTAGGGGGGCACGCCCAAGGGAGGGGGGCGCACTCCACCCTCGTGACCACCTATGGCACTTCTTGGAGTAGGGTCCAAGTCTCCTGGATCACGTTCGGTTGGAAAATCACGTTCCCGAAGGTTTCATTCCGTTTGGACTCCGTTTGATATTCCGTTTCTTCGAAACACTGAAATAGGCAAAAAACAGCAATTCTGGGCTGGGCCTCCGGTTAATAGGTTAGTCCCAAAAATAATATAAAAGTGGAAAATAAAGCCCAATATAGTCCAAAACAGTAGATAAAGTAGCATGGAGCAATCAAAAATTATAGATACGTTGGAGATGTATCAGGCATCCCCAAGCTTAATTTATGCTCGTCCTCGAGTAGGTAAATGATAAAAAAAGATTTTTTGATGCGGAGTGATACTTTGGCATAATTTCAATGTCAATCTTCTTAATTGTGATATGAATATTCAGATCCGAAAGATTCAAGACAAAAGTTCATATTGACATAAAAAATAATGATACTTCAAGCATACTAATCAAAGCAATCATGTCTTCTCAAAATAACATGGCCAAAGAAAGTTATCCCTACAAAATCATATAGTCTGGCTATGCTCCATCTTCCCCACACAAAATATTTAAATCATGCACAACCCCGATGACAAGCCAAGCAATTGTTTCATACTTATGACATTCTCAAAACTTTTTCAATCTTCACGCAATACATGAGCGTGAGCCATGGATATAGCACTTATAGGTGGAATAGAAGGGTGGTTGTGGAGAAGACAAAAAGAGGGAAGATAGTATCACATCAACTAGAAGTATCAACGGGCTATGGAGATGCCCATCAATAGATATCAGTGTGAGTGAGTAGGGATTTCCATGCAACGGATGCACTAGAGCTATAAGTATATGAAAGCTCTACAAAAGAAACTAAGTGGGCGTGCATTCAACTTGCTTGCTCACGAAGACCTATGGCATTTTGAGGAAGCCCATCATTGGAATATACAAGCCAAGTTCTATAATGAAAAATTCCCACTAGTTTATGAAAGTGACAAAATGAGAGACTCTCTATCATGAAGATCTTGGTGCTACTTTGAAGCACAAGTGTGGTAAAAGGATAGTAGCATTGTCCCTTCTCTCTTTTTCTCTCATTTTTTTTATTTGGGCCTTTCTCTTTTTTTATGGCCTCTTTTTTTTTGTCCGGAGTCTCATCCCGACTTATGGGGAAATCATAGTCTCCATCATCCTTTCCTCACTTGGGACAATGCTCTAATAATGATGATCATCACACTTTTATTTTTCTTACAACTCAACAATTACAACTCGATACTTAGAACAAAGTATGACTCTATATGAATGCCTCCGGCGGTGTACCGGGATATGCAATGAATCATGAGTGACATGTATGAAAGAATTATGAACGGTGGCTTTGCCACAAATACAATGTCAACTACATGATCATGCTAGCAATATGACAATGATGGAGCATGTCATAATAAACGGAACGGTGGAAAGTTGCATGGCAATATATCTCGGAATGGCTATGGAAGTTCCATGATAGGTAGGTATGGTGGCTGTTTTGAGGAAGGTATATGGTGGGTGTATGATACCAGCGAAAAGTGCGCGGTATTAGAGAGGCTTGCAAAGGTGGAAGGATGGGAAAAAGTGCGTATAATCCATGGACTCAACATTAGTCATAAAGAACTCATATACTTGTTGCAAAAATCTAGAAGTTATCAAAGCAAAGTATTACGCGCATGCTCCTAGGGGGATAGATTGGTAGGAAAAGACCATCGCTCGTCCCTGACCGCCACACATAAGGAAGACAATCAATTAATAAATCATGCTCCGAGTTCATCACATAACGTTTCACCATACGTGCATGCTACGGGAATCACAAACTTCAACACAAGTATTCTTTGAATTCACAACTACTTAACTAGCATGACTCTAATATTATCACCTCCATATCTCAAAACAATTATCAAGCATCAAACTTATCTTAGTATTCAACGCACTCAAAAGAAAGTTTCACATATCTTGAACACCAAGTATATTAACATTAAGCAAATTACCATGCTATTAACGACTCTCAAAATAATCTAAGTGAAGCATGAGAGATCAATAGTTTCTTTAAAAAAAATCCACCACCGTGCTCTAAAAGATATAAGTGAAGCACTAGAGCAAAAATTATCACGCTCAAAAGATATAAGTGAAGCACTATGAGCAAAACTATCAAGCTCAAAAGATAGAAGTGAAGCACATAGAGTATTCTAACAAATTCCAATTCATATATGGCTCTCTCAAAAGGTGTGTACAGAAAGGATGATTGTGGTAAACTAACAAGGAAAGACGCAAATAATACAAGACGCTCCAAGCAAAACACATATCATGTGGTGAATAAAAATATAGCTCCAAGTAAATTACCGATGGAAGTGGACGAAAGAGGGGATGCCTTCCGGGGCATCCCCAAGCTTTGACTTTTTGGTTTCCTTGGATTATCTTGGGGGTGACATGGGCATCCCCAAGCTTAGGCTCTTTCCACTCCTTGTTCCATAATCCATCAAAAGAATTCACCCAAAACTTGAAAACTTCACAACACAAAACTCAACAGAAATCTCGTGAGCTCCGTTAGAGAAAGAAAACAAAGGACTACTTCAAGGTAATGTAATGAAGTGTTAAAACTACTGTATTCCAACTTCTCTATGGATTATAAACTATTTTACTAGCCATAGATTCATCAAAATAAGCAAACAACACACGTAAAACAGAATCTGTCAAAAACAGAACAGTCTGTAGCAATCTGTAACTAACGCAAACTTCTGGAACTCTAAAACTCCTACCAAAATAGGAAGTCCTGGAAACTTTGTTTATTGAACAGCGGCAAAAAGAATCAACGCAAAAGCACGTTCCTGTGATTTAACAAAATTATATTCGTGCGTGCAAAGTTTCTGTTTTTCAGCAGAATCAAATCAACTATGATTGTAGGTTATCCTATAGGTCCTACTTGGCACAAACACTAATTAAAACATAAAACCACATCCAAACAGAAGCTAGATGGATTATTTATTCCTAAACAGAAGCAAACACAAAAAACACAAAATAAAATTGGGTTGCCTCCTAACAAGCGCTATCGTTTAACGCCCCTAGCTGGGCATAAAAGCAAGGATAGATCTAGGTAGTGTCGTAGTAATAAGATAGATCGGTGAAACTCATTTCATATTCTCTATGTTGGGCAGAAAGTTTTCTTTGAGGTAACCAAAAGTAATCAAAAGGGCTAAATTTAATAGGGTAAAAATCCCCAAGATCAATTTTAGGACGTATAGGTTCCTCTTTCGGCCCTTCATAATGCACAACCAATTCATGATTATAAGTGTTCTTTTGACAGAACCTTGTGAGTCTACACTCAAGAGAGTATCCTAACTCATTATTTCGAATAGCCAAATCATCATTAAGTTCGGAGATTCTATCAATTAAAATATTGGTTCACACCATTTTTCTAAGGTTTTCATTGAAAGCAACATAATCAAGAGATTGAAAACACATAATTTCTTCTTGATCAAAGAGGATAGATTCTATGGGAGGACGGCCAGCGTCCACCCTATAATGTGCAAAGATTTCTTTGGCCTCTTTTATTATAAGTCTGAATTCATGAGCCAAAAAGATAGTAGCAGCACGCTTAACAGAGGAGTGTTTGATATTAGAAAATTCTAGGAAAATCCTTTGTATAGAAGGGTGGATATGCATAAATTGCCTTTCAAGTTCAACGATAAGCATAGCAATGGCATCAGCAAGACTGCTAGTTCTATGAAGAATAGAACTGCCCATAGAGGGAAAAGCACCGGCACAAGTAAAGAAATCTTGAATAACTCGTTTTCCAATAATATTACCACTACCGATTTGAAATCTTTTTGTATGATAGGTAGGGGATTCTTCAGCAGGAGCTTCAGAATTTTCCATGATATTATTATCGCCCATATCGGCAATAATTTCCCCAATTTCAGACATAACGACAAGCAAGCAAACTAACACATGGGCAAACAGAAAGGCAACGAGAAAAAGGCAAACAGGAAAGAGAGGAGGAGATTGGGAAAGAGAGAGCAAATAAAACGGCAAGGGTGAAGTGGGGGAGAGGAAAACAGGAGGCAAATGGCAAATAATGTAATGCGAGAGATAGGGATTGCGATGGGTACTTGGTATAGTTGACTTGCTTGCGTGAGCCTCCCCGGCAACGGCGCCAGAAATTCTTCTTGCTACCTCTTGAGCATTGCGTTGGATTTCCCCGAAGAGGAGAGGATGATGCAGCAAAGTAGCGTAAATATTTCCCTCAGTTTTTGAGAACCAAGGTATCAATCCAGTAGGAGACCACACACAAGTCCCTCGTACCTACACAAAACGATAGCTACTCGCAACCAACGCGATTAGGGGTTGTCAATCCCTTCACGGTCACATACGAGGGTGAGATCTGATAGAGATGATAAATAATACTTTTGGTATTTTTGATAGATAGATGCAAAGTAAAAAGTAAAAGGAAAAGTAAAAACAAAGCAAGTAAATAAAGCGATAGAGATTGATATGATGAGAATAGACCCGGGGGCCATAGGTTTCACTAGTGGCTTCTCTCAAGAGCATAGATATTTTACGGTGGGTGAACAAATTACTGTTGAGCAATTGATAGAATTGAGCATAGTTATGAGCATATCTAGGCAATGATCATGTATATAGGTATCACGTCCAAGACAAGTAGATCAAAACGATTATGCATCTACTACTATTACTCCACTCATCGACCGCTATCCAGCATGCATCTAGAGTATTAAGTTAAAAACAAAGTAACACTTTAAGCAAGATGATATGATGTAGAGGGATAAATTCATGCAATATGATAAAAACCCCATCTTATTATCCTCGATGGCAACAATACAATACGTGGCTTGCAACCCTTTCTTTCACTGGGTAAGGACAGCGCAAGATTGAACCCATGAGGTAGGTGGGCGCGCCCAGGGGGGCCCCTCCACCCTCGTGACCGTCTCTGACACTTCTTGGAGTAGGGTCCAAGTCTCCTGAATCACGTTCGGTTGGAAAATCACGTTCCCGAAGGTTTCATTCCATTTGGACTCCGTTTGATATTCCGTTTATTCGAAACACTGAAATAGGCAAAAAAGCAGCAGTTCTGGGCTGGGCCTCCGGTTAATAGGTTAGTCCCAAAAATAATATAAAAGTGGAAAATAAAGCCCAATATAGTCCAAAATAGTAGATAAAGTAGCATGGAGCAATCAAAAATTATAGATACGTTGGAGACGTATCACCCCTTCAACTTATATAAGGAGGGGCAGGGCACCCCAAGAGGGACAAGTTTTAGATAGACAGACAAGTCTTTGTCAAGATCAAAGTAGATGCTCTAGAGATAGTGGTAGCGAAACACCGCCCTTGTTACCGAGATCATCATCATCATCAATATCAATCAAGCAGGATGTAGGCTTTTACCTTCACCGCGAGGGGCCGAACCTGGTAAAACCTCGCGTCTCTCAATTCCGATCCAGCCCGACAAGATACTACCTAGTTGTGTTGGCCCCACGACTAAGTCCTCACACTAGAACATCTACCGTGACAAAACCACGACAATGACCGTGGTCGGCCTACCTCTCCCTACTGGGCATTGTGCAGGAGCAAGGACATGGAGAATGGGAATGAACCGACATGAATTTTTCGAAAGTAGTTATTTCTCTTGATATAAATATTATATTTGGTGTTATAGCATATGCATTTGTTTTCAATAGTTTGGGTTGCTTTTTCACATGTGTCATGTGTTAGTATAGTCCGTAAGTTAGAGGGAGTGAAAATGAGTTTGGATTTTCTTACCACATGTGCCATGTGTCATGTGCCATGGGTTGGAGGGATGGAAAATTTGCATGTCGATGGTGGACATGCAAAATGGTTAGCAGAGTTGTGTGGTGGCCATGCAACTAGCTCACAATCCCCCTACTAGCAATGTTAAGGCCATGCAGTTACAGCCGGGTTGAAACCTTTGTAGGTGTGGTAGACATACAACTAGCCGACAAGCCCCAAACATGCCCACTTACTATCACATTATGGGCCATGTAGTTTGCAATCGCGGTGGCACCATGTAGTTAAAGTCGGGTTCCAACACTTGCAGTTGCAAGTCTACTGGTGGGCTTGCAACTAACTAACAACTATCCTCTTCCCCCCCCCCCCAGTTGTAGCTGTGTGTGCGGAGGACATGCAATTGCAGTCGGAATACAACACTTGGTGTTGCATTATTCAACCCTTTTTCATGTTTATTTGTTCAAAATGCTCTTCAATTAATCCTTTTTTCTTTTGAGTACAAAGCAGTTAACTTCGGTTGACTAATAACACTCATGTTTAATAGATATTTTCACCATTATTGATTGAAATTACAAATGAACCGCAACAGAAAATACAATCACAATGTAGCCCATACAGAATACGAGGCCTGCGCTAATAAAACAAATTTGGTGGACTGAGAGCGCGTCACTTGGTCACGTTGTCATATGCTAGGTTTCTGCTAGGTTTCTAGCAGTAGCCTGCCACAATTGGTTGCTTTTCCTTGTTTGTCAGTGATTAAAAAAAGAAGGAACAGTGCATCATTCTGCAGCTAACTCCGGAGATAGAAATAAAGAGACAAATCCTAGAGAAAAAATTGTAGTAAGTTTTTGAGTGATTGAGAGAAGCTGTGTGGGCATTCCACAAGAAGAAGAAATTGGATTGAAGAGAGACAACGTTGTGACACTGAGAGAGAACTTTTGAAAATAAATTACTATGAGAAAGAACACTTTTCTAAAAGAGAGATAGTGTTTGTGTTAGTTAGTTTTTTTACATAGATAAGGGATTTTAGAGAAAAGGCCTAAGCCCGACTTTATAAATAAAGCCACAAGGCAGAGTCACAAGCCCAAACACCAACCAGGGCGAAGCACCCATAATCCACAGAAACAGAAACTAGGTAGCAGGCACACGAAAGTACTAGGGATACATGGCAACCTGCCAAGCACGGCATGTAGGCTGGAAAGAGAGCGTAACAACCACCATCAAGAACGACGAAGCAGCGCCAAGCAAGGTTAGACATCAAGAGCCTGCCTGGAGATAGAGGACTCCGAGGCCCAAGGTTAGACATTAGCAGGTCCAGTGCTCCCCGATCATCCTCCTTAGTCAATGATCTCCACTACTGCAAGAATATACATGATTTGAAAAGAGCGTCAGCAGCCTTCGAAGGAAAGACATGTTCAATAGTAAATTTATTCCTAATCGTCCAAAGAGACCAGCAAATCGCGCCCAAGCCAACCCAGAGAACCCTCTTAGTGACCCCAACCTGCAAGTTGGCGAGGTTTCTCAGCTCAGGAAAGGAGGAAGGATTCCAAGTAACCTGAAGCCACGACCAGACGCAGCTCCACACTAACTTAGCCAATACACGGTGAAAAAAGATATGATCCGTGTTTTCCACAGCACCGCAAAGAGCACAGAACTCCAAGCCCGGCCCGTTACGCTTACAAATTTGGTCAGCTGCAGGGAGCCGACCTCTGAAGGCTTGCCAGAGGAAGATTTTAATATTAGGAGGAAATTTGGACCTCCAAATGCAGGAAAACCTATTGGAAGGGACACCTCCGATGAGCCTCGCGTACAACGGTTTAACAGTAAACCGGTCTTCTAACTCTTCAGGAGACAAGGAGCGGCGAAAGGCATAGAGGCTTTGCCAGTCTTCTAACTCTTCAGGAGACAAGGAGCGGCGAAAGGCCAAGTCCCAATTATTAGCTTCCACCTCCGCGATGGAGATGTTAGGGTTCGTACAATACGAAAACAAAACCGGGAAACTACGAGCCAGGGGAGAGTATCACCACACCACCAGTCGCGCCAAAAACAAACCGAGGTACCATTACCCATAATGAACTTAACATGATCTAGGAACAGAGGCCTGACATTAATAAGGTCCTTCCAGAACTGGGATCCACGCCGGGCACCGACAAACATTGGGCTAGTGTGGGGAAAGTATTTAGCATTAAGAATGGAATACCACAGAGAACCGGCCCCACTGGTCATGATTTTCCACCACCATTTAATTAACAGACATTTGTTCATAACCAACGTGTTAATAATGCCTAACCCCCCTAGGTTTTTAGGCCTACACATTGATACGTCCATTTTGCATCATGCTTTTATATCAATATTTATCGCATTATGGGTTGTTATTTCACGATATGTCACAATACTTACGGCTATTCTCTCTTATCTTACAAGGTTTACCATGAAGAGGGGGAATGCCGGCAGCTGGAATTCTGGCTGGAAAACGAGCAAATATTGGAGACCTATTCTGCGCAACTCCAAAAGTCCTGAAACTCCACGGAATATCTTAAAATAAATAAAGAAAAATCGTCGCCAAAGATGATGGCCAGGGGGCCCACACCCTGCTCACTAGGGTGGGGGGCGCGCCCCTCCCCCTAGGCGCGCCCCCCTACTTCGTGGGCCCCCCGGTGGCTCTCCGACGCCCATCTTCTCCTATATGAAGTATTTCGATGAGAAAAAAATCAGAAGCAACCTTTCGGGACGAGACTCCGCAGCCACGAGGCGGAACCTTGGCGGAACCAATCTAGGGCTCCGGCAGAGCTGTTCTGCCGGGGATACTTCCCTCCGGAAGGGGGAAATCATCACCATCGTCATCACCAACGCTCCTCTCATAGGGAGAGGGCAATCTCCATCAACATCTTCACCAGCACCATCTCATCTCCAAACCCTAGTTCATCTCTTGTATCCAATTCTTGTCTCCAAGTCCGGGATTGGTGCTAGTAGGCTGCTAGTAGTGTTGATTACTCCTTGTAGTTGATGCTAGTTGGTTTATTTGGTGGAAGACCATATGTTCAGATCATTTATACACATTACATCCCCTCTGCTTATGAACATGAATATGCTTTGTGAGTAGTTATGTTTGTTCCTGAGGACAAGGGAGAAGTCTTGCTATTAGTAGTCATGTGAATTTGGTATTCGTTCGATATTTTGATAAGATGTATGTTGTCTAACCTCTAGTGGTGTTATGTGAACGTCGACTACATAACACTTCACCATTATTTGGGCCTAGAGGAAGGCATTGGAAAGTAATAAGTAGATGATGGGTTGCTAGAGTGACAGAAGCTTAAACCTAGTTTATGCGTTGCTTCGTAAGGGGCTGATTTGGATCCGTATGTTTCATGCTATGGTTAGGTTTACCTTAATACTTTTGTTGTAGTTGCGGATGCTTGCAATAGAGGTTAATCATAAGTGGGATGCTTATCGAAGTAAGGGCAGTACCCAAGGACCGGTCCACCCACATATCAAATTATCAAAGTAACGAACGTGAATCATATGAGTATGATGAAAACTAGCTCGACGATATTCCCATGTGTCCTCGGGAGCGCTTTTCCTATTATAAGAGTTTGTCCAGGCTTGTCCTTTGCTACAAAAAGGATTGGGCCACCTTGCTGCACTCTATTTACTTTTGTTACTTCTTGCTTGTTACAATTTATCCTATCACAAAACTATCTATTACCACATATTTCAGTACTTGCAGAGAATACCTTGCTGAAAACCGCTTATCATTTCCTTATGCTCCTCGTTGGGTTCGACACTCTTACTTATTGAATGGACTACGATAGATCCCCTATACTTGTGGGTCATCAAGACTCTTTTGTGGCGCCATTGCCGGGGAGTGTAGCGCCTTTGGTAAGTGGAATTTGGTAAGGAAAAATTTATATAGTGTGCTGAAATTTTCTGTCACTTGTTATTATGGAAAGTGAACCTCTGAGGGGCTTGTTCGGGGTATCTTCACCCCATCCAGTAGAGCAAAGAGTTTCTTCTCAACCTACTGAATCTATTGAAAATGAAACTCCTTTTGAATTTCCTTCGGGTATGATAGAAAAACTGCTAGCTAACACTTTTGCACGAGATGGAACAAAGCATCCTGACGAGCATCTATGCTATATGGATGATATTTGTGGACTATTTAAGCTTGCAGGTATACCCGATGATGTTATTAAGAAGAAGGCTTTCCCTTTTTCTTTGGAGGGGACGCATTGCCATGGTATAGGCTATGTGATAATACGAGATCATGGAACTATAAAAGAGTGAAATTGGAATTTCATCAAAAGTATTACCCTATGCATCTTGTTCATCGTGATCGCAATTATATATATAATTTTTGGCCTCGCGAAGGAGAAATCATCGCTCAAGCTTGGGGGAGGCTTAAATCAATGTTATATTCATGCCCCAATCATGAGCTCTCAAGAGAAATAATTATGCAAAGTTTTTATGCTCGGCTTTCTCATAATAATCAAACCATGCTCGATACTTCTTGTGCTGGCTCTTTTATGATGAGGACTATTGAATTCAGATGGAATTTATTGGATAGAATTAAACGCAACTCTGAAGATTGGGACCTCGACGAAGGTAAGGAGTCAGGTATGGATACCAATATTTTCCATAAGTTTAGCACTAAATATGGACTTGACTCTGAGATAGTAGCTTCTTTTTGTGAATCTTTTGCTACTTATGTTGATCTCCCCAAGGAGAAGTGGTTTAAATATCATCTTCCCATGGAAGTAAAAGTAGATGCACCTATTAAAGTTGAAGAAGAGACTATCACTTATAATGATCCTATTGTTCCCACCTCTTATGTTGAGAAACCACCTTTCCCTGTTAGAGTAAAGGATCATGCTAAAGCTTCAATTGTTGTTCGTAAAAGCAATACTAGAACTTATACACCTCCTGAGCAAGTCAAAGTAGAACCTAATATTGCTATTCTTAAAGATCTCTTGTCTAATAATATTGATGGGCATGTCATTCAATTCTCTGGTGAAACTGCTAGAATTGCTAAACCCTGTGATAGAGATAAACATAGACCTGTGGTAGGCGTGCCTGTTATTTCTGTTAAAATAGGAGATCATTGTTATCACGGCTTATGTGATATGGGTGATAGTGCTAGTGTTATACCCATTGACTTATATAAAGAAATTATGCATGATATCGCACCTGCTGAGTTAGAAGATAATGATGTTACAATTAAACTTGCAAATAGAGATACTATATCTGCAATGGGAATTGTTAGAGATGTTGAAGTCTTGTGTGGCCAAATATCCCGCTGATTTCCTTGTTCTTGGTTCTCCACAAGATAGCTTTTGTCCCATTATTTTTGGTAGACCCTTCTTGAATATTGCTAATGCTACGATAGACTGCAAAAAGAATGTTGTTACTGTTGGCTTGGATGATATGGTTCATGAGTTTAATTTCTATAAATTTAGTAAACAACATCGTGAGGAAGAATTGCCTAGTAAGGATGAAATTATTAGTCTTGCTTCTATTGCCGTACCTCCTAGTGATCCTTTAGAAGACTATTTGCTAGACCATGAAAATGAGATGTTCATGTATGAAAGAAGGAAAATAGATGAAGTATTCTTTAAACAGGAACCTATTCTGCAACATAATTTTCCTGTTGAAATCTTAGGGGATCCTCCTCCACCCAAGGGTGATCCCGTGTTTGAGCTCAAACCGTTGCCTGATAATCTTAAATATGCTTATCTTGATGAAAAGAAAATATATCCTATTATTATTAGTGCTAACCTTTCAGAGCATGAAGAAGAAACATTATTGAAAACTCCGAAGAAGAACCGTGCCGCTATTGGATATACTCTTGATGATCTTAAGGGCATTAGTCCCACTCTATGTCAGCATAAAATAAATTTGGAAGCGGATGCCAAACCAGTTCGTGATCCTCAACGACGTTTGAATCCTAAAATGAAAGAAGTGGTAAGAAAAGAAATACTCAAGCTTCTAGAGGCAGGTATAATTTATCCCGTTGCTGATAGTCAGTGGGTAAGTCATGTCCATTGTGTCCCTAAGAAGGGAGGTATTACTGTTGTCCCTAATGATAAAGATGAATTGATCCCACAAAGAATTATCACAGGTTATAGGATGGTAATTGATTTCCGCAAATTAAATAAAGCTACTAAGAAAGATCATTACCCCTTACCTTTTTTATTGATCAAATGCTAGAAAGGTTATGCAAACATGCACATTATTGCTTTCTAGATGGTTATTCTGGTTTCTCTCAAATACCTGTGTCGGCTAAAGATCAATCAAACACTACTTTTACATGCCTTTTGGTACTTTTGCTTATAGACGTATGCCTTTTGGTTTATGTAATGCACCTGCTACCTTTCAAAGATGCATGATGGCTATATTCTCTGATTTTTGTGAAAAGATTTGTGAGGTTTTCATGGACGACTTTTCCGTCTATGGTTCCTCTTTTGATGATTGCTTGAGCAATCTTGATCGAGTTTTGCAGAGATGTGAAGAAACTAATCTTGTCTTGAATTGGGAAAAGTGCCACTTTATGGTTAACGAAGGTATTGTCTTGTGGCACAAAGTTCCTGAAAGAGGTATTGAAGTTGATAAAGCCAAGGTAGATGCTATTGAAAAGATGCCCCCAAGGACATCAAAGGTATAAGAAGTTTCCTTGGTCACACTGGATTTTATAGGAGGTTCATTAAGGACTTCTCAAAAATCTCTCGTCCTCTGACTAATTTATTACAAAAAGATGTACCATTTGTCTTTGATGATGATTGTGTAGAAGCATTTGAAATACTTACGAAAGCATTAGTCTTTGCACCTATTGTTCAGCCACTCCCCCTGAAGGTGTAGGTAGGAGCGGTGGAGCAGTGAGCCGAGCAGACGACACTGGAGCTCGGGCAGCCAACACTGAAGAAACCACAAGTAACCCAGCAGAGTGAAGGTGTGTCTCCTCAGCACGAAGCTCAGCAAGCACTTCCGAGATAGGAACACGACCACGAGCAAGCAAGTGAGCACGTCGGGGCTCAAACTCAGAGCATAGAGGAGATAAGAACTCATGAACCCTCTGAAACTCCAAGTTAGACCACGTAATCTGACAGCAACGGCAAGTGCCACAAACAACGGTCCGTAGTGAGTTAAACTGACGTTGGATGGCAGAGCACTGTGAATAGAACTCATCAACAGGCGAGTCACCCTGCTGAAGAGCATGCTCCTGACACACCATAGAAAGGTATAGAGCATCACCAGAGGGCTGATAGCGCTGACAAAGATAGGACCACATTGCTGCAACAGTACCGAGACCCATGATGTCTGAAGCAAACTGAAGGAGAACACTCGTAGTGAGAACAGCAGCAGCTCGAGCATCCTCATTGCATCACTGAGTGTAAGCAGACAGATCATCCCGGTAGGCAAAAAGAGCATCAGAATATGCGGATACCTACTGATCATAAGCATCAACTTCAGCATCATCAATAGCCTTAGCTGCATCCCGATCAGCCTGAGAAGCATCAGCAGCAAGCATCGGCGCTACCGGCGGAACAGGAGCCAAGCAACATGGAATGGCGGACAGGAGACCTCGCCAGAGAAAACACCCCACAGCAGAAGTCTGCGCATGTCGATACGCATGAAACCCACAAACTCAGCATAATTGGTGCCATTCAAGATCACCGAGCACCGAGAAACAGCCACATAGCCAGACGAAGGCATGTTGATTTGCTTCTCTGACTCTCTCTGTTTTTTTGGAGTCAACGGGTACAGGAAGACCCAATCTGGATCGAGAGAAAACGAGCGCTCGCTCACGCCCGCGCGCGTGCAATTGAGGCAAGCAGGGCCAGCGGTCTGAGCAGAGCAGCCGAGGCGAGGCAAAGCAGCAGTGGAGCAGGCCCGATGGGATAGCAGTCGGGCGGAGAGAGCAAGCGGCCAAGCGAGGGCCAGCTGTGAGCACAACCAACGCATAGAAGGCCAAGCGGAGCAGGGGAGTGACGGCGGCCCGACAACAGGGCCAAGCCGGGCAGCGGAGCAGGCCGGGACGGCCGGAGCCGCGGCGAGGAGGTACGGGGCGGCCGGATCCGCGGAGAGGAGAGCCGGGACAGCCGGAGCCGCGGCGAGGAGAGCCGGACCTGGCAGTGGGCGAATCGGGGGAGAAGCTAGCACGGAGTTGCAGCGTGCGGGAGAAAGGGGAACCTAACATCTGATACCATGTTGGATGAATAGCAACTGAAATTTGCTGAGGGCCAAAGGCCATTACATATGCATGTGAGGTAAAGTGCATGAAACCTCTTATATATTGGGGATATACAGAAAAGAGACTATACACATCTAACAAGGAGATGTTGTATGATGCATATGCCGGTGTTCATGATTAATGAATGTATATTTTACCAGCAACGAACCTAACTAGTGTATGTAAATAGCGATGCGACTTAACTCTTTATTGATACTACAGACTCCATGTATAGTAGTAGTATCTGTAGTATTAGTTCTAATCAGTGGATGGAATTGGCCCTATACATAGCTTTGCCTTGCTATACAAAGCTGATGCTAGTAATCCTCAGGTAGTATCCTTGGGGCTTCGGCCATTGCTTGGACGAGGCGAGCTCTCTGGTAGTCTGATGGCAAGGCTTTGGGGGAGGAAGATCTTATATAAGGAGAGAAATAGGCGTTGATGTCTTAAGCTCATCAAGGACTTCTGTTTCCTTGCACGCAGGCAGACGAATTCATTTAATCAATTCAGTTTCGTCAGTTATTTCTTCAGTTGTTTCATCAAGGTTGTCGATGCATCACCAATTCAGCATAACCATCCATGAGGCTGCTGAATTCATTTAATCAATGCACGTCTTTTCAGCCTTGCCCTATTGAAGAAGAAGCCTGAACATTCTCCAGGGAGCTTCCAGCTGCGCTGCTGCTCATCATCGCCTGCATCGACTTTGACAGTGTAACCATGATGCTAAACGGGTCGGCCAGAGCTTCCGGGACCTTTTCCAGATATCTGACTTTAGTTATTCGATAAAGCCGTTCCAAAGTTGTCACCTGATACGGACTACTGATGACAACTATATCAGCAGAATATGTCAATTTTCATCTTTTTCTTTTCTCCAGAATTTCAGACATAACACTGGAAATTGCTGGTCCAAGGAAATTGGTGGTGACAACATACTTTTTCTGCAAACTGTTGCCACCTGAAGCTAGAATATAACATTGGTCAAAGGTGGATTCGAATATAACATTCACACTAATTGAAGGATGTGAAACCAAGATATTGGTGCCTTTTGATAAGTTGCCGTGTGATACATTTGTGGCGTGAGTTTGCTCACAAAGTTGCTTAATAGAGCGAAATCAAGTGGACTATGGATGTGCTTATAAATACCGCCAAAATAAGCTTGAGAAACCAATCCCGAAGCATCTAAATCCTGAAAATTAACATAGCCTGAATTATTTACAGTTGGAGTCTTCTGCATTTATTAACTGTCGCTGCTGAAACAAGAAACGACAAAACTAGGAAATGAAACACAAAATGCTCACAGCAGCAGCAAGACACAAAAATACCTACCACGCTGTACATTTGTAGTGTTGGGGAACGTAGTAATTTCAAAAAAAATCCTACGCACACGTAAGATCATGGTGATGCATAGCAACGAGAGGGGAGAGTGATGTCCACGTACCCTCGTAGACCGTAAGCGTAAGCGTTATGACAACACGGTTGATGTAGTCGTACGTCTTCACGATCCGACCGATCCAAGCACCGAACGTACGGCACCTCCGTGTTCTGCACACGTTCAGCTCGATGACGATCCCCGGACTCCGATCCAACAGGGTGTCGGGGATGAGTTCCCTCAGCACGACGGCGTGGTGACGATGATGATGTTCTACCGATGCAGGGCTTCGCCTAAGCACCGCTACGATATGACCGAGGTGGAATATGGTGGAGGGGGGCACCGCACACGGCTAAGGAACGATCACGAAGATCAACTTGTGTGTTCTAGGGTGCCCCCATGCCCCCGTATATAAAGGAGGGAGGGGGAGGTGCGGCCGGCCCTCTAGGGGTGCGCCTGGAGGAGTCCTACTCCCACTGGGAGTAGGACTCTCCCCTCTTGCCTTGGTGGAGAAGGAAAGGGGGGAGGGGAAAGAGGAAAGGGGGGCGCCCCCCCACCCTTCCTTGTCCTATTCGGACTAGGGGGAGGGGGCGCGCGGCCTGCCCTGGCCAGCCCTCCTCTTCTCCCTCATGGCCCATTAAGGCCCATTAACCCCCGGGAGGGTTCCGGTAACCCTCCGGTGTTCCGGTAAAATCCCGATTTCACCCGAAATCATTCCGATATCCAAATATAGGCTTCCAATATATCGATCTTTATGTCTCGACCATTCCGAGAATCCTCGTCATGTCCGTGATCACATCCGGGACTCCGAACAACCTTCGGTACATCAAAACTTATAAACTCATAATAAAACTGTCATCGTAACGTTAAGCGTGCGAACCCTACGGGGTCGAGAACTATGTAGACATGACCTAGAACTGTTTCCGGTCAATAACCAACAGTGGAACCTGGATGTTCATATTGGCTCCTACATATTCTACGAAGATCTTTATCGGTCAAACCGCATAACAACATACGTTGTTCCCTTTTGTCATCGGTATGTTACTTGCCTGAGATTCGATCGTCGGTATCCAATACCTAGTTCAATCTCGTTACCGGCAAGTCTCTTTACTCGTTCCGTAATACATCATCCCACAACTAACTCATTAGTTACAATGCTTGCAAGGCTTAAGTGATGTGTATTACCGTGAGGGCCCAGAGATACCTCTCCGACAATCGGAGTGACAAAACCTAATCTCGAATAACGCCAACCCAACATGTACCTTCAGAGACACCTGTAGAGCAACTTTATAATCACCCAGTTACATTGTGACGTTTGGTAGCACATAAAGTGTTCCTCCGGTAAACGGGAGTTGCATAATCTCATAGTTGTAGGAACTTTGTATAAGTCATGAAGAAAAGCAATAGCAACATACTAAACGATCAAGTGCTAGGCTAACGGAATGGGTCAAGTCAATCACATCATTCTCCTAATGATGTGATCCCGTTAATCAAATGACAACATATGTCTATGGTTAGGAAACATAACCATCTTTGATTAATGAGCTAGTTAAGTAGAGGCATACTAGTGATATTATGTTTGTCTATGTATTCACACATGTATCATGTTTCCAGATAATACAATTCTAGCATGAATAATAAACATTTATCATGATATGAGGAAATAAATAATAACTTTATTATTGCCTCTAGGGCATATTTCCTTCAGTCTCCCACTTGCACTAGAGTCAATAATCTAGATTACATAGTAATGATTCTAACACCCATGGAGTCTTGGTGCTGATCATGTTTTGCTCGTGGAAGAGGCTTAGTCAACGGGTCTGCAATATTCAGATCCGTATGTATCTTGCAAATCTCTATGTCTCCCACCTGGACTTGGTCTCGGATGGAATTGAAGCGTCTCTTGATGTGCTTGGTCCTCTTGTGAAATCTGGATTCCTTTGCCAAGGCAATTGCACCAGTATTGTCACAGAAGATCTTCATTGGTCCCGATGCACTAGGTATGACACCTAGATCGGAAATGAACTCCTTCATCCAGACTACTTCATTTGCTGCTTCTGAAGCAGCTATGTACTCCCCTTCACATGTAGATCCCGCTACGACGCTTTGTTTAGAACTGCACCAACTTACAGCTCTACCGTTTAATATAAATACATATCCGGTTTGCGATTTAGAATCGTCCGGATCAGTGTCAAAGCTTGCATCGACGTAACCCTTTACGACAAGCTCTTTGTCACCTCCATAAACGAGAAACATATCCTTAGTCCTTTTCAGGTATTTCAGGATATTCTTGACCGCTGTCCAGTGATCCACTCCTGGATTACTTTGGTACCTCCCTGCTAAACTAATAGCAATGCACAGGAACTCCTTTCATTTTCTCTCTATCTTCTGCAGTGGTCGGGCATTGAGTCTGACTCAACTTTATACCTTGTAATACAGGCAAGAACCCTTTCTTTGCCTGATCCATATTGAACTTTTTCAAAACTTTATCAAGGTATGTGCATTGTGAAGGTCCAATCAAGCGTCTTGATCTATCTCTATAGATCTTGATGCCCAATATGTAAGCAGCTTCACCGAGGTCTTTCATTGAAAAACTTTTATTCAAGTATCCTTTTATGCTATCCAGAAATTCTATATCATTTCCAATCGACAATATGTCGTCCACATATAATATGTCGTCCCACTCACTTTCTTGTAAATACATGCTTCTCCAAAAGTCTGTATAAAACCATATGCTTTGATCACACTATCAAAGCGTTTATTCCAACTCCGAGAGGCTTGCACCAGACCATAAATTGATCGCTGGAGCTTGCACACTTTGTTAGCTCCCTTAGGATCGACAAAACCTTCCGGTTGCATCATATACAACTCTTCTTCCAGAAATCCATTCAGGAATGCAGTTTTGACATCCATCTGCCATATTTCAAAATCATAAAATGCGGCAATTGCTAACATGATTCGGACAGACTTAAGCATCGCTACGGGTGAGATGGTCTCATCATAGTCAACCCCTTGAACTTGTCGAAAACCTTTTGCAACAAGTCGAGCTTTGTAAATAGTAACATTACCGTCAGTGTCAGTCTTCTTCTTGAAGATCCATTTATTCTCTATTGGTTGCCGACCATTGGGCAAGTCAGCCAAAGTCCACACTTTGTTCTCATACATAGTTCCCATCTCAGATTTCATGGCTTCAAGCCATTTTGCGGAATCTGGGCTCACCATCGCTTCTTCATAGTTCGTAGGTTCATCATGATCTAGTAGCATGACTTCCAGAATAGGATTACCGTACCACTCTTGTGCGGATCTTACTCTGGTTGATCTATGAAGTTCAGTAACAACTTGATCTGAAGTTTCATGATCATCATCATTAACTTCTTCACTAATTGGTGTAGGTGTCACAGGAACCGATATCTATGATGAACTACTTTCCAATAAGGGAGCTGGTACTGTTACCTCATCAAGTTCTACATTCCTCCCACTCACTTCTTTCGAGAGAAACTCCTTCTTTAGAAAGGATCCATTCTTAGCAACGAATGTCTTGCCTTCGGATCTGTGATAGAAGGTGTACCCAACTGTCTCCTTTGGGTATCCTATGAAGACACATTTTTCCGATTTGGGTTAGAGCTTATCAGGTTGAAGCTTTTTCACATAAGCATCGCAGCCCCAAACTTTCAGAAACGACAACTTTGGTTTCTTGCCAAACCATAGTTCATAAGGAGTCATCTCAACGGATTTTGATGGTGCCCTATTTAACGTGAATGCGGCCGTCTCTAAAGCATAACCCCAAAACGATAGCGATAAATCAGTAAGAGACATCATAGATCGCACCATATCTAGTAAAGTACGATTACGACGTTCGGACACACCATTACGTTGTGGTGTTCCAGGTGGCGTGAGTTGTGAAACTATTCCGCATTGTTTCAAATGTAGACCAAACTCGTAACTCAAATATTCTCCTCCACGATCAGATCATAGAAACTTTATTTTCTTGTTACGATGATTTTCAACTTCACTCTGAAATTCTTTGAACTTTTCAAATGTTTCAGATTTATGCTTCATTAAGTAGATATACCCGTATCTGCTTAAATCATTTGTGAAGGTGAGAAAATAATGATATCTGCCACGAGCCTCAACATTCATCAGACCACATACATCTGTATGTATGATTTCCAACAAATCTGTTGCTCTCTCCATAGTACCGGAGAACGGCGTTTTAGTCATCTTGCCCATAAGGCACGGTTCGCAAGTACCAAGTGATTCATAATCAAGTGATTCCAAAAGTCCATCAGTATGGAGTTTGTTCATGTGTTTTACACCGATATGACCTAAACGGCAGTGCCACAAATAAGTTGCACTATCATTATCAACTCTGCATCTTTTGACTTCAACATTATGAATATATGTATTACTACTATCGAGATTCATCAAAAATAGACCACTCTTTAAGGGTGCATGACCATAAAAGATATTACTCATATAAATAGAACAACCATTATTCTCTGATTTAAATGAATAACCGTCTCGCATCAAACAAGATCCAGATATAATGTTCATGCTCAACGCTGGCACGAAATAAGAATTATTCAGGTCTAAAACTAATCCCGAAGGTAGATGTAGAGGTAGCGTGCCGACCGCGATCACATCAACTTTGGAACCGTTTCCCACGCGCATCGTCACCTCGTCCTCGGCCAGTGCTCGCTTATTCTGTAACAGAACCAGTATCAAATACCCAGGTGCTACTGCAAGCTCTAGTAAGGTAAACATCAATAACATGTATATCACATATACCTTTGTTCACCTTGCCATCCTTCTTATCCGCCAAATACTTGGGGCAGTTCCGCTTCCAGTGACCAGCTTGCTTGCAGTAGAAGCACTCAGTTTCAGGCTTAGGTCCAGACTTGGGTTTCTTCTCTTGAGCAGCAACTTGCTTGTTGTTGTTCTTGAAGTTTCCCTTCTTCTTCCCTTTGCCCTTTTTCTTGAAACTAGTGGTCTTGTTGACCATCAACACTTCATGCTCCTTCTTGATTTCTACCTCCGCTGCTTTCAGCATTGCGAAGAGCTCGGGAATTGTCTTGTTCATCCCTTGCATATTATAGTTCATCACGAAGCTCTTGTAGCTTGGTGGCAGTTATTGGAGAATTCTGTCAATGATGCTATCATCCGGAAGATTAACTCCCAGTTGAATCAAGTGATTATTATACCCAGACATTTTGAGTATATGCTCACTGGCAGAACTATTCTCCTCCATCTTGCAGCTATAGAACTTATTGGAGACTTCATATCTCTCAATCCGGGCATTTGCTTGAAATATTAACTTCAACTCCTGGAACATCTCATATGCTCCATGACGTTCAAAACGTCGTTGAAGACCCGGTTCTAAGCCGTAAAGCATGGCACACTAAACTATTGAGTAGTCATCAGCTTTGCTCTGCCAGACGTTCATAATATCTGGCGTTGCTCCTGCAGCAGGCCTGGCACCCAGCGGTGCTTTCAGGACGTAATTCTTCTATGCAGCAATGAGGATAATCCTCAAGTTACGGACCCAGTCCGTGTAATTGCTACCATTATCTTTCAACTTTGCTTTCTCAAGGAACGCATTAAAATTCAACGGAACAACAGCACGAGCCATCTATCTACAACAAACATAGATAAGCAAAATACTATCAGGTACTAAGTTCATGATAAATTTAAGTTTAATTAATCATATTACTTAAGAACTCCCACTTAGACAGACATCTCTCTAGTCATCTAAGTGATCACGTGATCCAAATCAACTAAACCATAACCGATCATCACATGAGATGGAGTAGTTTTCAATGGTGAACATCACTATGTTGATCATATCTACTATATGATTCACGCTCGACCTTTCGGTCTCCGTGTTCCGAGGCCATATCTGCATATACTAGGCTCGTCAAGTTTAACCTGAGTATTCTGCGTGTGCAAAACTGGCTTGCACCCGTTGTAGATGGCCGTTGAGCTTATCACACCCGATCATCACGTGGTGTCTAGGCACGATGAACTTTGGCAACGGTGCATACTCACGGAGAATAATTCTTGATAATTTAGTGAGAGATCATCTTAAAATGCTACCGTCAATCAAAGCAAGATAAGATGCATAAAGGATAAACATCACATGCAATCAATATAAGTGATATGATATGGCCATCATCATCTTGTGCTTGTGATCTCCATCTCCGAAGCACCGTCATGATCACCATCATCACCGGCGCGACACCTTGATCTCCATCGTAGCATCGTTGTCGTCTTGCCAACTATTGCTTCTACGACTATCGCTACCGCTTAGTGATAAAGTGAAGCAATTACAGGGCGTTTGCATTTCATACAATAAAGCGACAACCATATGGCTCCTGCCAGTTGCCGATAACTCGGTTACAAAACATGATCATCTCATACAATAAAATATAGCATCACGTCTTGACCATATCACATCACAACATGCCCTGCAAAAACAAGTTAGACGTCCTCTACTTTGTTGTTGCAATTTTTACGTGGCTGCTACGGGCTGAGCAAGAACCGTTCTTACCTACACATCAAAACCACAACGATAGTTCGTCAAGTTAGTGCTGTTTTAACCTTCGCAAGGACCGGGCATAGTCACACTCGGTTCAACTAAAGTTGGAGAAACTGACACCCGCCAGTCACCTGTGTGCAAAGCAAGTCGGTAGAACCAGTCTCGCGTAAGCGTACACGTAATGTCGGTCCGGGCCGCTTCATCCAACAATACCATCGAACCAAAGTATGACATGCTGGTAAGCAGTATGACTTGTATCGCCCACAACTCACTTGTGTTCTACTCGTGCATATAACATCAACGCATAAAACCTAGGCTCGGATGCCACTGTTGGGGAACGTAGTAATTTCAAAAAATTCCTACGCACACGCAAGATCATGGTGATGCATAGCAACGAGAGGGGAGAGTGATGTCCACGCACCCTCGTAGACCGTAAGCGGAAGCGTTATGACAACGCGGTTGATGTAGTCGTACATCTTCACGATCCGACCGATCCAAGCACCGAACGTACGGCACCTCCGTGTTCTGCACACGTTCAGCTCATGACGATCCCTGGACTCCGATCCAGCAGGGTGTCGGGGATGAGTTCTGTCAGCACGACGGCATGGTGACGATGATGATGGTCTACCGACGCAGGGCTTCGCCTAAGCACCGCTATGATATGACCGAGGTGGAATATGGTGGAGGGGGGCACCGCACACGGCTAAGGAACGATCACGAAGATCAACTTGTGTGTTCTAGGGTGCCCCCCTGCCCCCGTATATAAAGGAGGGAGGGGGAGGTGCGGCCGGCCATCTAGGGGTGCGCCTGGAGGAGTCCTACTCCCACTGGGAGTAGGACTCCCCCTTCTTGCCTTGGTGGAGAAGGAAAGGGGGGAGGGGAAAGAGGAAAGGCCCCCCCTTCCTTGTCCTATTTGGACTAGGGGGGAGGGGGCGTGCGGCCTGCCCTGGCCGGCCCTCCTCTTCTCCCTCATGGCCCATTAAGGCCCATTAACCCCCGGGAGGGTTCCGGTAACCCTCTGGTGTTCCGGTAAAATCCCGATTTCACCCGGAATCATTCCGATATCCAAATATAGGCTTCCAATATATCAATCTTTATGTCTCGACCATTTCGAGACTCCTCGTCATGTCTGTGATCACATCCGGGACTCCGAACAACCTTTGGTACATCAAAACTTATAAACTCATAATAAAATTGTCATCGTAACGTTAAGCATGCGGACCCTACGGGTTCGAGAACTATGTAGACATGACCTGGAACTGTTTCCGGTCAATAACCAATAGTGGAATCTGGATGTTCATATTGGCTCCTACATATTCTACGAAGATCTTTATCGGTCAAACCGCATAACAACATACGTTGTTCCCTTTTGTCATCGGTATGTTACTTGCCCGAGATTCGATCGTCGGTATCCAATACCTAGTTCAATCTCGTTACCGGCAAGTCTCTTTACTCGTTCCGTAATACATCATCCCACAACTAACTCATTAGTTACAATGCTTGCAAGGCTTAAGTGATGTGTATTACCGAGAGGGCCCAGAGATACCTCTCCGACAATCGGAGTGACGAAACCTAATCTCGAATTACGCCAACCCAACATGTACCTTCGGAGACACCTGTAGAGCACCTTTATAATACCCAGTTACGTTGTGACGTTTGTAGCACACAAAGTGTTCCTCCGATAAACGGGAGTTGCATAATCTCATAGTTGTAGGAACTTTGTATAAGTCATGAAGAAAGCAATAGCAACATACTAAACGATCAAGTGCTAGGCTAACGGAATGGGTCAAGTCAATCTCATCATTCTCCTAATGATGCGATCCTGTTAATCAAATGACAACACATGTCTATGGTTAGGAAACATAACCATCTTTGATTAATGAGCTAGTCAAGTAGAGGCATACTAGTGACATTATGTTTGTCTATGTATTCACACATGTATTGTTTCCGGATAATACAATTCTAGCATGAATAATAAACATTTATCATGATATGAGGAAATAAATAATAACTTTATTATTGCCTCTAAGGCATATTTCCTTCATGTAGTACCAGTTGGTAGTAGGGAAAGGGAGACCAACATCAAATCACTTCGCACTGAGTACTAATAACATACAGAATTTACAAGTGTGAACAACAGGGTTGTAGAAATCATACGGAATCAACAACAGAAGCACTGCTATACTGAAACGTGACAAATGAATTAACAAACACATAAAGATATCTCTTGGAAAACATTTGTATTATCGATATACACCAACAGAGACAGAGTGGTCAACTGGCCATATAAATGAAAACATAAAAGCGATACATCAAACATCATCAACAAACAAAGTAAAGATCTGGGATAACTTAGACATGTATGTTAATCTCGTGCTGGATGGATCTGCCTTCAGCACCAACTTCTCCACCTTCTACCTCTTCTTCTTCCTTGGTTTCAGGAGGCTCCGACATTTGATACCTATCGGCAGATGTCTCCATCCCCATGAGTGACAAGAGGATCCAGACATAAGAGAGCAGCTCCGGACCTTCATTCATGTTCTTGGCATGCAAGTACCCCCTGCACCTACTGGCAGAGTAGCATAGCATCTCCACCCATACCCCCTGGATCACCTCCCACCTCACATGTTCATCCTGCAGATCCATCAAGGCTTTAGCAAGCCTGCATGCATTGGGGACCAAAGCTCCTATGTTACTTGCATGTGATGAGGGAAGCTGTTGCGCCTTGAGAAGAATTACCTGCGCAAGACCTCTTACATCTGTTGCTAACTCGCTGCCCAGCATGAGCTCGACATCATCACAAGCAACCATGAAGATACCCTTCCTGGTCCCAAGCATCAGCATCTCGGGACGGATGGAGAGCAGGTACGCCATGTAGTTGGATATCACTCTGCTTTGAACGGCGCACTCTTGGCCGCGAGGGGTTGTGCTTTGGTGGTGAAAGCAGAGGTCCGTGGCGATGTGCCAGAAAAGGACGCTTCTATCGAACGCCATCTTCAAGCTCCACCCCAGCCGTTTGGCGTGGCCAAGACGATGCTTCTTCAGTGTCCACTCGCCCCTGTGGTTGTTGAAGATCTTGTAGCTGGCAGCGTTGTGGATATATCCTTTCCAACCATCATTCACATATCCAAGGACCAACTCCGCAATTGTGCTTGAGGAATCAGATGGTCCGTGTTTTATATAACAATGCATGTTAACATGGTCCTTGCAACAGACAACTGTAGCAAGCTTCATCAAAGTAGTGGGCCTCTTCTTACGAGCATGGAACGACAAGAGGCTATACTGGGAAACCTTGATGAATCCAAAGCCTGCGATGGCAGGACCGAGCAAGAGCAAAAGGAAATCCAGCGGCAAGGTACAACAGAATAGGATGTAAGTTAACTTCACATCTGTTGCGTTGTAGTCATGGTATTTGTGGCTAGTGGAGAAGAGGAGGATGGAAGCTAAGGTCAGAAATGGGAGCAAGAGGTGCAAACATAAGCCAAGGCCGCTGATTATCATCTTTATTTTTGTGTAGAGCTCCCCAAATAACAAACTGATGCTGAATTCTGAGAGGAAATGTGCATGTTGGCGATCAAGGGCCATAAAAAGTTGTAGGATTTTAATCCGGCTAGAGTATGGAGTTGATATGTCTACGAGTAGCCTGCTGGCATGCGTTGTCACAGACTTCAAAGCTAGTTCTTGGGCTTTCTCTTGGTCACTGGCTAGCTCTGACCGCAGTAGGCACCTCCTTGCTTCTTGCACAAATTCTTCAAGCGGAATGTCCTTCTCTTCCGCTGCTTCTTCCTGTCGTCCGCTTTTGGACAATTCAGAACCAAGAAAGGAAATGCAAAATCCCCCGGATGACGCAAAACTACCTTGTTCCCTTCGCGTGGATGGAGAGCAAGAGGTGACTGTTGTTGCAGCTCTCTCTCTCTCTCTCGTAGCTAGAGGTAGAAGAAGGAGGAGCACACAGTACACTGGAGTTTCACCCGGCTTCACAGCCCCGTTACTTTTCCCATAGCACCAAACTCACTGGATTACAAAGACGGCTTTGTAGCCTTGGCCAAACGCAGCGCCCACGCATCGGTCGCGCTGCATGCGCGGGCATGATCTGCATGCCCACGACGCACATGACCCGGCCGTGGCTACTAATCCATGCACTACCAAACTGACTTGATCGGCCCATGCAAATAGCTAGCTCATCCATCCGATGCATGCACGGACGCACGACGCGCGCGCCACACGGACGACGCGGCCAGCTCCAACGGGCGCCGCTAACAGCCTGCTAATCATCTGGCTAACTAACTCACGCCGCTGACTATCACGTCACACACATGCACACACAGCCACGCTACACACATGGAACTGCTACAAGTAAACACACTACGCACACGCCACGCTACTGCATCCCACACGTCCCGTCCGTCCCGCGCGTCACCGACACACCCGACGAACCCGACGAGCCCAACGCTACCAGTGTGTCCCGCCCGTCCCGCGCGCACCCGACGCGCCGGACGAGCCCGACAACACACGCCGTGGCTTATTCCAACAGTGACCATGCCACTGATAATGGCATTCTTTAGAGCCCATGGCTTCTGGACGGATCTGACGATCCCAACGACGAACATCAAGATTCCCGCCTGAAGCAACCTCTTCTCCCCGGACCATGACTTGCAGAACACGTACAGGGCAACCGTGACCTGGGACACCACGGTTATGGTGTGCCGCGTCCACAGCTCGTTGTCTTCGATGCTGTGGGCCGACATCAGGTGCTGGCCCCCAAGGTGGATGAGGAGGACAGGCGCCCACAGGACCTCCAGGCCGCTGCCATCCGTGGGCAGCTGCTTGTGGCAGTTGAAGAGGGTGGCCACGGCGTATATGGCCACAGCATCCCCGCCTAGGTAGGCAAGCCAGATGAAAAGTCTGAGCCAAGCTGGAAGAGCTAACCTGCGCACCACGGAGGAGAAGAAGAGGAAGTACTGGATGAAGAGACTGGCCAGCACCAGAATGCGCAGTTGCCACTCATCCCACCACTCCACAGCGCGAGAGAAACCCATACTCGCTTTCGCTGTCTTCCTTTTTTGGCGTACGAGTGTATTCTGCTAATGATATGGGTCCTAGCTAGCCACAGGTTCGCTACTGATAGAGGATGCCTCTTGGCTGATCCACTTTGTAGTGCTAGTTAATGAGTACCCTAATAATTAGGCGACCCTCTTGGCTGATCACGTTCTGTGAACTGACCGATGCCTCTTGGCTGTTAACTAGTACGATAGTTTATGCATCCCATGTTCCCAAGCCCACATCTTGGACTTGGTACATTCAATGTCATCATGTGGCGCTAGCACTGACTTCGTGTATCTACTAGTAGTAGTTCCTAGCTTTGGAGCTGCCCAAAACTCAATATGACTTCGAATCATAAAACATTCAACATGAAAGTTGTTCTAGTCGAAATGGATAAATTTGCTCCTGAGGTGAATCCCATCGGAGGTCACATGTGAATTCTCCAGCCCGAAAACTGCGCTGTTGCACGAAAAATTGAGCATGGCCAGATTGTCCGGGTTGGTATTGGGACGTCTGGCCCGAAGTTGGTGACCAGTCCGAGCTAGGTTAAAATTAGACGATTTAGATGAAAATCCATGTCTTTTTTTATGGGAAGTCCATGTGCCTCATATATATATATATATATATATATATATATATATATATATATATATATATATATATATATATATATATAAGAGGTGACGGCCAAACAACACACAATCGATCTGTCATCAACCACATTTTTATCCTTTATTATCTTTTCTCCTTCACCCCTGTACTTCTTCTTTTCTTACTTGCTTGTCGTTCACTCTTAGTGTGAGAGCTGCGACCCATGAGGCCCTACAGGTGATCATGGGTACTTAGTGCAGCCCATTTCCACTGCGCGCTCTCTGACAGGGTCCCTTCCAGCATGTGGGGTTTCAGGTCTCTAAAACACCTTGCCGGCGTGTCCTGCCTATCATGCTGCCGACGATGCTCCTCTGCCGACATTTTCTGCATATCGAACGAAGGTGAGTGAGGCATCGTCCCTCATTTACTCCTGCGTGTCTGTATATTTGTGCTGATCCAGTTGTCAACTAAGCCATGACTGTCTTCTCTGCCCCTATTAATTGTTACGTGCAGCCCTGCTATATTTTGCCGCTATTAATTGTGTACCTCCGTCTCAAAAAGATTATCCTAAATTTGTCTAGATACAGATGTAGACAAGTTTTAGTTCTAGATACATCGTATCTAGATAAATCTAAGACAAACTTTTTAAGACCAAAGTAATAATAACTAATGTCCCATGTGACGACACATACTAGTGGCCTCTTGGTCAACATTCGGTTAGCGTGAGCAAAGGGTTCATCGATCAGCTCGACAGATCGATGAGTTTCTTAATTAGAAATCGATGGGATCCAATGTCTGGCAACTGTCATTTAAAAAAGTCCGTCACGTTCAGACCTGCAGGTTCCCTAAGTTAATTAGCAAGACCTCGATGCATCCCCAAGTCTTCTCATATCTGTAGCTAGGTCTGGCCATGTCTCGGTCAAAAATGTCTCATTTAGCATGCAAAACAAAGTCTATTTTGAGGATGCATTAGCTTAATTTTTAAGAAGCCACCATCACACTCAGAGTTCGATGATACTCTTGCTAGCATCTGTCACCCGCATTGCGGTCTTACAAAGTGCCGATGTAATGAACTGGCAAAGATTGGTTAAGTCCGTTGATCTGCTATGCACTTGTAAATGGGAGGTGGTATTCATGAGCAATTAGTTGGAAACCAATCACAAAAAACAAGTCAATTATACGGAAACATATAGGTTTTGCAGGGGCGCACTTCCTGTTGGTAGCCAAGTACTAGATGCCAACGAGTAATTAACAAGGACCCTCTTATTTGGCGACCGTTTGCTGTGAGGGAGTGACATTTACGAACGTTTTGGTGATACCTTTAGTTGGTCCGGGGTGACCTTTTTTTCATAAGAGCATGTCATTTTCTTGAATAAGGCTCAAAACTGCAACCCTCCTAGAAAATGCCATATTGTTCCAAGGAAACTGCACACCGATACAACTAAAACTGTCAGGAAAAACGCTCGAAATGAAATGCTCTCGCAGCGAACAGTCTCCATTTAGCTTTTCCATTTAACAATGTGTTAATGTCTATATCATGTCCTGACCTGCAGGCTCCCATTAATTAAATATTACGGCGGGCCTTGATCCATCCAAGTCTTTGCACAGCTAGGAATAGCTAAGCGTTGTTATTTGTGACCCAGTTGTAAACTGAGCAATGACTCTGTTCTACCCCTACTATAATTGTGTGCCTAACGTGTAGGCCCGATTTTGTTGCAACACTATTGTTTACCACTTCAATTGGGACATTTTATTCTAACTAATCTTGAATAATGCTACAAACAGAACCCCATGTGATGATGCACGCTATTGTCCAGCTGGTTCAGGTTAGGTTAACCCGAACAAAGGGTTCATCAATCGGCTCATCAGATCGATGAATTTCTTAACTTGGACCCCAACAGATCCAAAGTCTGGCAAGCCTCAGTCAACAATCCCCATCACGTTCAGACCTGTTGGTTTTATTAGATAATTAGAATTTCGGAGGACCTCAATTTATCCCCAAGTCTTCTCATAGTTGTAACTAGGTCATCAAGCCATGTCGCGTGTAACAGTCTCTCGTTTGGCACACAAAACAGAGTGTACTTTGGTGGTGCGTGTTAATTTACTTTCAGAAGCTGCCATCACACTCAAGAGCTTGATGAATAGTAGATACTAGTACATCTCAAGTGCTCACTCCGTCCCAAAATAAGTGTCTCAAGCTTAGTGCAATTTTGTAATAGAGTTAGTACAAAGTTGAGACACTTATTTTGAGACGTAGGGAGTATATTGTGGTGTCCCACGGTGCAGATTTATTGAATTGGCAAGGAAATGTTAAGTCCATCGATCTGTTATGCACTGCCTAGCTAGTGTGCAAATCAATTAGTTAATTCATCTTGTTAACAAAAATGACATGACTCGTCTAGCTTGGAAGTCTTTTTCGATAATATGATGTTTTGATTTGAAATAATTGCATTTATGAATTTATTAATCTGTCCCACAGACAGCTGGCGGAGGTAATATATCTAGACAGCTGGTGTCTTAACTTGAAGGCTCCATCAAACAACTAAATAAGTGAATTTTATAATTCAGACCTCGATCCAAGTCGAAGTCTTGTTTAGGCTGGCCACAGTGGGGGTATCATAATTGATATCATGCATTCGAGAATAGCAAACATGATAATGTGGCAGAGAACTAAAGAAGAGAGAGAGGGTTGTAGTAACATAGATACATACCGTAACATAATAAATGCTATACTACTATCTGTCATGCACACCCATAAATAAGGTCTTCTATAATACTACTCTATGATACTATGCACTACTAAGGTTGTATCATACACTAGTATCATATGCATGATACTAGTATATGAAACTCCCCACTATGAGTAGACTTACAAAATCTGAGCTTACTAGTTGTATTGTATCACGACATGGCAGACAGCTGATTAAATTTTCTGTTGTTCACAACGCAAAACAACGATGGAGGGAAGTTGTGCCGTCCCTCCCATGCCTCCAAGTCACAACAGTTCAATTCAATAGTCTGTACACACTTGAGCACGAAGTCAATGGGTGCGAAGGTGGACTGATCATTTACCACACAGTCATACAAAAGGTGGAACTGGAGTCTGATGGAAGACTTCACCCGGTTGATGGAGAGATTGCGGTGTAAGTTAACGGTTGAAGTCTATTTCGGCCAAAAATAAGGGACATGTTGTTCGGGCTATGGCCATGTGGTCTGAGGGATACGTGAAATTCAACATCGGTAGGCGATGACTAGTAGTTCTTAGTAGTGAGGATTAAGGTGGTGTGGGCTAACTACCCCAAGAGACTTGACAGTGACAGCAGGGGCTTGACATGGTAATAGCGGTGAGGCGTGCGGTAAGCACTAGACATGACTATAGATCATGACACTAGTGGTCAGACTTGTTCATTGACAAAGTGTACAGAGGATGCTGGAGCAGGGTTAGCAAATACAAGATTCGTGTTGGTGACTAGATCTATCAAGTTTGATGTGTTAGATGGATGTGAGTTGACCATGGTGAATCTGATAAAGTCTGAACAAACTGTCAAAAATTGGGAGAGTACATGGTATTACATTCTATGGTGTTTGGTGTACATGACAAGGTGCGGATGACAAATGCGGAAGGAGATAGAGTGCTTTAGCTGCGGGACATGTAAAAAACTATAAAAAGGATAGGACAACTATGAATTTGACTCGAGAAGACGAAAGACCAACTAAAAAATTTCTTCAAGTTCACATATGCAATTCGGAAATTCTTTTATGTGGCATCAAATATGCTGAGTTATTCGCTCGAATGAAGATCAGAAAGAAGCTATAAGGGTGATGATGCATCGGTGTTGTCGGGTATGGTGACTTTATGGTGGGTGGTTGATGGCGTTGGACGGATCGAGAGATTGGGAATAAAAAACCAGAATGCAGAACGTAATTTTCGTTGGAGCTTTGGCTATCATGAAGAAAAAGATGTGATTACCGTTTTAGATGGAGTTATGTGATGTCAAGGAAGTAGTAGTGGAGCTCATGGATAATGGTTCAAGTCCAGTGTAAAGTGATTAGTGGTTCAATTCCAATGTAACACCGAGATTCACGCATGGTCGCTTCCAGGTGACAAGGTCATATTTGCCAATGTGGAGTGTTAAAAACAGAATATTTGGTGTATAGGTTCTTCTATATTTGGATTTTTAATTAGCAGTGGGTTAGCTATTTGAGTCGGACACATGCAATCGCGACCTACTATATAAGGGCACCAATACAGGGTAACAAAATAGACTAGTCATAAATCATAGGCTAAACAGAGAATACAAGCGGAACGATCCAGGCCTGTGGCAGAGGCAATGGGACCAGCCATGACACGGTAGTCGGAGCATTGTCTAATGGCCCAAGAGCTCGATCTATACTATGTTGGTAGACGTGCCTTGAAGATGTAGCCATATTTGTGAATTTCGTTAACAAATCTATCTCGATGTATGATTGCTCCTCTCCAGGGTGACACCGGTGGCGAAACCCTCGCGCTGCCAGAAGCCCTTCCTTCTCCGTCTCCCCTAACAACCGCTGCCGCCAGCCCTCGCTGCGGCAGCGGTGGGCCCAGCTGTTGTAAATTTTACCTAGAGGCAATAATAAAGTGGTTATTATTATATTTCCTTATTCATGATAATCGGTTATTATCCATTTAATTGTATTGACCGGAAACTCAAATACATGTGTGGATACATAGACAACAACATGTCCCTAGTAAGCCTCTACTGGACTAGCTCGTCGATCAAAGATGGCTGTGGTTTCCTAGCCATGGACATGAGTTGTCATTTGATAACGACATCACATCATTAGGAGAATGATATGATGGTAAAGACCCAAACTATGAATGTAGCATATAATTGTATCAAGTTTATTGCTATTGTTTTTCTGAATGTCAAGTATATGTTCCTATGACCATGAGATCATGCAACTCACTGACACCGGAGGAGTGCCTTGTGTGTACCAAACATTGCAACGTAACTGGGTGACTATAAAGGTGCTCTACAGGTATCTTCGAGGGTGTCTGTTGAGTTGGCATGGATCAAGACTGAGATTTGTCACTCCGTATGACGAAGAGATATCTCAGGGCCCACTCGGTAATACAACATCACAATAATCTTGCAGGGCAATGTGACCAATGAGTTACTCACGGGATCTTCTATTACGGAATGAGTAAAGAGACTTGCCAGTAATGAGATTGAACTAGATACGGAGATACCGATGATCAAATCTCGGGCAAGTAACATACCGATAGACAAAGCGAACTGCATACGAGATTAGCTGAATCCTTGACATCGAGGTTCGACCGACAAGATCTTCGTAGAATATGTATGAACCAATACGGGCAATCAGGTCCCACTATTGGTTATTCACCGTAGAGGTATCTCGGTCATGTATGCATAGTTCTCGAACCCATAGGGTCTACACACTTGATGTTTGGTGACGGTATAAGTATAGTTGAGTCATTATGGTGGTTAGCTAAGGTTGTTCGGAGTCCCGGAAGAGATTCGGATGTGACGAGGAACTCCGAAATGGTTCAGAGGTGAAGATTGATATATTGGACAAAGGGTATTGGAGTCCGGAATTGTTCCGGGGGTACCGGGTGATGACCAGCGTCACCGAAAGGGGTTTCGGGGGGGGGGGGCGGTGGCAAGTGTTGGGGAGCATCATAGGCCAAGCGGATGGGGCAAATCAGCGCACTAAGGGGCTGAGCGCCCCCACATCCACTAGTTAAAAAAGGGCCTACAGTCCCGGTTGGTGAGGGCCTTTAGTCCCGGTTCATGAACCGGGACTAAAGGGTCGGTACTAATGCCCTGACCCTTTAGTCCCGGTTCAATCCAGAACCGGGACAGATGGGACTCCACGTGGCCTGTCCGCTGAGCCCAGGCAGGAGGGCCTTTGGTCCCAGTTGGTGGCACCAACCGGGACCAATAGGCATCCACGCGTCAGCATTTCTGTGGCTGGGGTTTTTGTTTTTTTTTGAAAAGGGGGGGGGGTTTGGGGGGTTTTGGGGGGTTAATTTATGTGTTTCATATATTGTGCTATAGCTAGCTAATTAATAGAGAGAAGTGTCCTCTCTTTTGTCCGTGCTTGGTCGACGCTACGTACCATACATACGTATAGAGAGGACTAGCTAGACACGCTAGCTAGCTAGTAAGCAAACAGAAGATCGTCATGAACATATATGCATACAGAGAGAAGTGATATCGACCACCTCTCCTTCTCCGAGAGATTGGTCGAACAACAAGTTCTCGTATATCTATCCGACACTACCGGCTACATATATACAATAATTATCTTTTACAAATATATAATCTCCTAAAATACGGACGCGTGGTCCACATAGTATTCTCCGTCTTCAGTGATCACGTGGTCAAGAAAGAATGCCGCCAATTCCTCTTGAATTGCTCGCATGCGATCTGGTGCTAGGAGTTCATCCCGCATCCGAAACATCTAATTTTAAGAAGGGGGTCAATACATATATATATATATATATGAATGAATGAAAGTCAACACAAATGATGGTAATAAAATAAAATTGTGAATATTGTTATTTACGCACTTCATATTGTTTGTCGGAGTAGCCCCGCTCACTGGTCGTGTGGCGGACGGACTCGCAAATGTAGTATCCACAGAAATCATTCCCTTGTTCCTGCCACAACCACTTTACAAGAAATAGAGGTCAATCAAACTGATAATTAGCAAGCATGCTAAATGGTATTGATGAAACTAGCGCTTCAATCACTGGGAGATGCCTGGAATATGCTACTATATAGTACTTACTTTCGGGTGCCTAAATTGCAGCTTCTTCGGTAGTCCCGGAGCTTTTTTGGTGAATTTTCTCCAAGCCCTGCCATACAAAGAAAACAATTACTTGATATCAGAAATGAACAAAGTTGCCGATATGGTGGATAATGATCGATTTAACTTACTTCTCGAGCATTTCAGTCATGTCCGCATACTCCTTGGGATCTTTTCGCTTGGAGTCTAAGACAGTTACTACTCCCTTCTCAAGCTTAATCTCTAGGAGAATATAGTGGTAGCTGCGCACACATGCATAACTCATCAATATTACATTACTATAACCTGGACTAATAAGGAAACCGAATATGCCACAAGACAGTAACACTCACTTGAAGTTGTAAGGAAAGAGTATTATATCTTTGTGTTCATTTATTTCCAACGATCATAGCAAGTTGGCCTCGGTTTCTTGGGCACGATATTGAACCTCAGTTGCATCTATGAGATACGTGTTAATGAACCCAATATCTCCCACTTGTCTTTTCTTCAATTCGGCGATCTTCAATCTGCATAATATAGTGAGGATAATTATAAATACATGCAAATGAAAGGGCTGAGTTATATAGAGAGACTTAATGACGGAAGTAGTACTACTTACAGACAGTAGGAGGTGACCGTTGCTTTATCGATGGCCAATTGATTGAAAAACTTATAGAACTCCTCAAATGGAATAGGCAACAGTTCAATTCCAAGGAGGTCATGCTCCTTTTTAACTCTCACATACAAAGTACTCCTCCCCTCAGACTCTTTGCAGGTTTTCATGTACCAATCATGCAATCTTCGCATCATCGTTGATAGAGAACTTTCATCTTTGACGAGAGGCTTCCCGTACTCGTATCTTTGTATCTGCACCTCCAAGATATCATAATGTACATCGTCGAGCAGGTAATCTGCAGGATTGCCATAACCGGGCACCATCCTCGGATCGACGATGTCGCTAGCAGGCACCTTGAGCGGGGGGCACGATTGCTTCGCTTGTTCGCCGAGCTGGGCAATTTGTTTCCCAGCTCGTCGTTCTTTCATCCTTTGATCACTTTTAGTACTTCCCGACCTCTCCGCTTCGGCAAATGCCTTTCCAATAATGCGCTCATAGTTGCCTTTCGGCGGAGACTTGGGTGGTTTTGTCAGGGTAGCCAGAGTGCGCTTCGCTTTCACCGGATCTACCTTCTCCTCCGGAGGTGGATGTCTCTTTGCTTTCAACCCTTGAAACCAGTCATCCACTTCGGTCTGCACGATCTTCGCGTTTTCCTCCTCGCTCCTCTCGTACGGTAACTTCTCTGGAGTCTTCAGAGAAGGACCGAATCTGTATCTCCTCCCGCCTTTGGCTGTACTGCTAGACGCCGGCAGAGTAGACGGAGCGGATATCTTCTTTCCTTGCTTACGAGGCGGAGGAGAAGGACTGCGACGCGCCGGAGCAGCAGGAGCGGCGGCGGGTCTCTTCCGCCCTTGCTGACGAGGCGGAGAAGGAGGAGGCTGGCTGCTCGGGCGCGCCGGCGCAGGCGGAGAAGGAGGCGGAGTGCCTCCACGTGCCGGAGAAGGAGCCGGCCGAGTGCCCTGATCGTCACTCGCCAGAGGAGGAGGCGGTGGAGGAGGCGGAGTGCCCTGACTCGCCGGAGGAGGAGGAGGAGGCGGAGGCGTCCAGTTCGGAAGGTTGATGAGATCCTTCCGCCATAGGCATGGAGTCTTCAGAGCAGAACCCAGCCGATACTCCCCTTCACCGGTAGGGTGGTCAAGCCGGAGGTCCTCAAATCCCTCCGTTATTTCATCGACCATCACCTTAGCATATCCTTCTGGAATCGGCCGGCAGTGAAAAGTTGAGTCGGGTTTAGTAGGATAAACAGAGCCAACAGCCGCCTTGACCTTCAAATTGCTCCATTGCGCCATAAGGTGGCAATTTTCAGCATCCGTGATACCATCCACGGGATAGCTGGCAGGAGCCGTCAAGGCATGCTCTGGCTGAAGCAGCTCGATGGAAGCCATGCTGCTTCTCCGCTGAGATGGCGGGGTAGCTTCGGGGGAAGCTTCGGCAGGTCGTTTGCTGCGATCTGCTTCTCGTTCCTCTAGCCCCATTACCCTTTCGTGCAGCGCCTGCAGTTGGCTCTGCTCCAGTTTCTTCCTCCTCTCCTTGGTTTTGTAACCCCCTGCGTCCGGAAATCCAGCCTTCCACGAAACGGAGCCTGGCGTGCCTCGTGTCCGTCCCGGGTGCTCAGGATTGCCGAGGGCCATTGTGAGCTCGTCCTTCTCCCTGTCTGGAACGAACGTCCCTTGCTACGCTGCTTCGATATATTGCTGAAGCATCTTGACTGGTATGTCCAATTGTTCGTCCGTCCAAATGCACTTCCCTGTTATAGGGTCCAAGGATCCGCCGGCCCCAAAGAACCAAGTCCGGCAACGTTCTGGCCAGTTCATTGTCTCTGGTTCGATCCCATTATCAAGAAGATCATTCTCAGCCTTGGCCCACTTAGGCCGGGCTACGAGGTAGCCACCTGACCCCGTGCGATGGTGAAGCTTCTTCTTCTCAGCATTTCTCTTGTTTGTCGCCGACATCTTTTTACTCTTTTCCGATGTCTTGTGGGCCACAAATGTGGGCCAGTCATCTCTGATCTTCTCATATTTGCCCATGAATTCTGGTGTCTCATTTTTTTCGACATACCTATTGAGGTCTTTCTTCCAATTCCTGAATAGGTCTGCCTTCTTCCTCAGAGCAAAAGACTTGATTAATGGCTCTATAACTGGCTTCTCCGGATGATCCTCCGGCGGTAGGGTGAAATTTGACTTCAGCTCAGTCCAAAGATTCTTTTTCTGCATCTCATTGACATAAGACACCTCAGGGTCTTCGTTCTTAGGCTTATACCATTGCTGGATGCTGATTGGGATCTTGTCCCTAACCAGAACCCCGCACTGAGCAACAAATTCCTTCTTTGTCCGGTAGGGTTCAATCGGTTGGCCGTCGTGCGCGATTTGTATGATCTCAAACTTTTCATCCGAGCTCAACTTTTTCTTCGGGCCTCGTCTCTTTACCGAAGTTGTGCTCGATCCGGAGGGCTAGAAAAAAGAACAAAGATGAGAGTTAATTAATATGTGTACATACCAAAACAATGAATGCATCAATTAGCTAGTCAGCACAGGCTTAACTAATATATATACCTGGCCGGACTCGGTTTGGTGATCACCGGAGCCGTCCTCACGGTCTACTTCTTCACCCTCTCCTTCTTGCACCGGCATTGGGTCATCGGAGCCATGTAAATCATAGCCAACTGCTTCTTCACCATCTCCTTCCAGACCATCGTTGTCGTTGAGAAACATCAACGAGGAGAGGGCATCACTTCCTTGTGCGATTATGTCCCTCAACAACGCTTCTTGTGCTTCGTCTCGGGGGGTGTCCATAGTTTCTACAAATATTTACAACATGGCAATTATTATTCAAACATGACAGATATGGATATATTAGTGGCAAACGTAGATCTAGCTAGTTAATCACAATAAGGAATCATATTAGTGGCCTCGACGCTGCTTCTCTAGGGTTTGGGGTGGCCTCGACAACGCTTCAAGGGTTAGGGGGTGGCCTCGAGAACGCTTCAAGCTAGGAGGGGGTAATATCGACCCCCCCCCCCACGTGTTGAAGCTATCGGGAGGGGGTCGGCGTTGAACACTACATCTATGTCCCACAAGTGATGTGGGCATCGACGCCTGCGGTAGGGTAGAGGGTCGTGGATCACCGAGCGGTCGAGGGTCAAGGGGTTGAGGATCGCCGAGGGGTCGGGAGGTTGCCTAGTGTCAAAGGATTCAACCAAACCATGTCTTCATCATTAGGCGAAAGTAACAGGTGCATGATGGTACGAAGCTCTCCAAAGTTATTTTGGAACGGAGTCCTAGATAGGATAATTCGCTTTTTGGTACAAAGTTCAGCAAGAACATTCCGAATATCGTTATTTGGAAGGCCTTTGCTGAAATTCATACAAAAAGGCAAATTATCCTATCCGGGACTCCATTCCAGAATAACTTTGGAGGACTACCATCATGCCATGGTTACTTCCGGCTAATGATGAAGCCATGGATTTCTTCAATACTTTGACACTATAGGAACCCTCGACCCTGAAACCTTCGACCCTTGACCCCTTAACGACCCTCGACCCTGAAACCTTCGACCCTTGACCCCTTAACGACCCTCGACCCTCTACCCTAGTTGCCGACCCTCGACCCCTCGGTGATCCTCAACACCCTCGTTATATCGACAACGAAGCAACATACATATACATGGGAAAATAATGTTATCGGGGAGGGGGTATCGGTACCCCCCCCTCGTGTCAAAGTTTCTTCTTTCTCCTCTATTCCTTTCTTTCTTCTTCTCCTCTTCTTTTTCTTCTTATCCCTCGAGAAAGGAAAATAAGGAAAAAGGAAGAAAAGAGGAAGAAGGAAGAAGGAAGAAGAAGAAGAAAAAGAAGAAGAAAAAAAAGAGGAGAAGAAGAAAAGAATAGAGGAGAAGAAGAAAAAATAGATTTTTTTTCTATTTTTTCTTCTTCTCCTCTATTCCTTTCTTCTTCTCCTCTTCTTTTTCTTCTTCTTTGTTCTTCTTATTAATTTATTTCTCCTCCTCTCCCCTCTTCTTCTCCTTTCTTCCCTCTTCTTATTTCCCTTTTCCTCTCATTCTTTAATTTTCTTCTTCTTCCTTCTTAAAAATACATGAAGTAGTATTGCCTAATTCATTGTTCATATGAATATACAAACATTTGCATATTTACACTAATTAATATCACCAAAAAATCTATGAACAGAAAAAAAATCCTAATTTTTCTAAAAAATTATCTTTTGCATTGTTCACATACACATATACATTATAGCCACATACACATATACATCACACATATGGACTAAAAAATTAAAACATAAAAAAACAGAGCATACAAATAAAAAAAGAGCTTAAAGAGCCGGGCGGCGGCTCACAGCGCGGGGGCAGGCGAGGGCGCCGGCGCGCGG
>NC_057810.1:2597320-2597876 GCF_018294505.1 Triticum aestivum
CACCAACCAGGACCAAAGGCCTGTGCTGCCCCGAACCTAATATTTAGTCCCACCTCGCTAGTTGAGAGGGAGGCGCATCTGTTTATAAGGTGCGGTGCGCCTTCCCTCTCGAGCTCCTCTCTTAAGCAGGCTTTCGGGCCTAACCCTGCAATCTGTGCCTGTGGCCCTACTGGGCCTCCTGCGGGCCTGAATCCTGGCCCATGGTAGGGTTTCTAGTCGTATTCAGGCCGTGGGGGCCCAGTAGGTGGCACTTTTTTTTGTTTTTTTGTTTTATGTGTTGCTTTATTTAGTTTATTTTGTTTCTATTTACAGAAAAATACTTATTGTTGATATATTTATTTTTTTCCAGTTTTTTGTTTTGTTTTCTGCATTATTTATTTTCTTTTGTTTTTTTCTTTATTTTTTAATTCTTTTTGCTTTTAGTTTTAGAAAAATTATAAACTTTCTGTTAGTGTCATTAGTTTTCAAATTTGAAAACACTTTTTTTGTTTTCTTTGTTGCTTTATTCATTTTATTTTGTTTCTACTTACAACAAAATACTTATTGTTGCTATTTT
>NC_057810.1:2598148-2602916 GCF_018294505.1 Triticum aestivum
TTTGTTTTGTTTTCTGCATTAATTATTTTCTTTTGGTTTTTTGCTTTATTTTTTAATTCTTTTTGCTTTTAGGTCAGCAAAAATATAAACGTTCTGTTTGTGCCATTAGTTTTCTTTGAAATTTGTGTGAATCACAAGTTTGTGAGCTCAACAAGGCGTGTAGAGGGACGGGCTTATAAACCGGTGTGAGCGCCCTTCGGTTGGCGAGGTTTTCAAATTCATAGTTTTCAAATGAACTCTGAAAAAGTTGGCATAGCATCTGCATGTATAAAACGGACAATGGTATCATACTCGTCTGTTACAAAGTTGGCATGGTATCATCATATATAATAGTTGGGGGAGAAAGTCTTCACTTTTTCTTCGCTTGTGTCGTTTGCTTATTGCGCCGTAACCATGGATAATCTTCATCGTTTATCAGGATGCTTGGGTCAGCCTTGACTTTGAAGGGGGGAATTTCATGAAACTTTTCATACTCTTCAGACATGTCTGTCTTGCCCTCCACTCTCAGGATGCCCCTTTTTCCTGAAAGAACTATGTGGCGCTTTGGCTCATTGTATGATGTATTCGCTTCCTTATCTTTTCTTTTCCTCGGTCTGGTAGACATGTCCTTCACATAGATAACCTGTGCCACATCATTGGCTAGGACGAACGGTTTGTCAGTGTACCCAAGATTTTTCAGATCCACTGTTGTCATTCCGTACTGTGGGTCTACCTGTACCCCGCCTCCTGACAGATTGACCCACTTGCACTTAAACAAAGGGACCTTAAAATCTACTCCGTAGTCAAGTTCCCATATGTCTACTATGTAACCATAATATGTGTCATTTCCATTGTCGGTTGCTGCATCAAAGCGGACACCGTTGTTTTGGTTGGTGCACTTTTCATCTTGGTCAATCGTGTAAAATGTATTCCCATTTATCTCGTATCCTTCCCAAATCATTACAGTCGAAGATGGTCCCCTGGACAACAAGTACAGCTCATCACAAACAGTGCTGTCACCTCTGAGACGTGTTTCCAACCAACTGCTGAAAGTCCTGATGTGTTCACACGTAATCCAGTCGTCGCACTGCTCCGGGTGTTTGGAGCGCAGACTGTTCTTGTGTTCATCGACATACGGGGTCACCAAGGTAGAGTTCTGTAGAACTGTGTAGTGTGCTTGAGACCAAGAATATCCGTCCCTGCATATTATTGAGTCCCTTCCAAGCGTGCCTTTTCCAGTCAGTCTCCCCTCATACCGCGATTTAGGGAGACCTATCTTCTTAAGGCCAGGAATGAAGTCAACACAAAACCCGATGACATCCTCTGTTTGATGGCCCATGGAGATGCTTCCTTCTGGCCTAGCGAGGTTACGAACATATTTCTTTAGGACTCCCATGAACCTCTCAAAGGGGTACATATTGTGTAGAAATACGGGCCCCAGAATGACAATCTCGTCGACTAGATGAACTAGGACGTGCGTCATGATATTGAAGAAGGATGGTGGGAACACCAGCTCGAAACTGACAAGACATTGCGCCACATCACTCCTTAGCGTTGGTACGATTTCTGGATCGATCACCTTCGGAGATATTGCATTGAGGAATGCACATAGCTTCACAATGGCTAATCGGACGTTTTCTGGTAGAAGCCCCCTCAATGCAACCGGAAGCAGTTGCGTCATAATCACGTGGCAGTCATGAGACTTTAGGTTCTAGAACTTTTTCTCTGGCATATTTATTATTCCCTTTATATTCGACGAGAAGCCAGTCGGGACCTTCATACCGAGCAGGCATTGAAAGAATATTTCTTTCTCTTCTTTCGTAAGAGCGTAGCTGGCAGGACCTTCATATTGCTTTGGAGGCATGCCCTCTTTTTCGTGCAAGCGTTGCAGGTCCTCTCGTGCCTCAGGTGTATCTTTTGTCTTCCCATACACGCCCAAGAAGCCTAGCAGGTTCACGCAAAGGTTCTTCGTCACGTCCATCACGTCGATCGAAGAGCGGACCTCTAGGTCTTTCCAGTAGGGTTGGTCCCAAAATATAGATTTCTTATTCCACATGGGTGCGTGATTCTCAGCGTCATTCGGAACAGCTAGTCCGCCGGGACCGTTTCCAAAGATTACGTGTAAATCATTGACCATAGGAAGTACGTGATCAATGGTACGCATGGCGGGCTTCTTCCGGTGATCTGCCTCGCCTTTGAAATGCTCGCCTTTCTTTTGACATTGATGGTTGGTCGGAAGAAATCGACGATGGCCCAGGTACACATTCTTCCTGCAGCTTCCCAGGTATATACTATCGGTGTCAAGTAAACAGTGCGTGTATGCGTGGTATCCCTTGTTTGTCTGTCCTGAAAGGTTACTGAGAGCGGGCCAATCGTTGATGGTCACGAACAGCAACGCCTTTAGGTCAAATTCCTCCTTTTTGTGCTCATCCCACGTACGTACACCGTTTCCATTCCACAGCTGTAAAAGTTCTTCAACTAATGGCCTTAGGTACACATCAATGTCGTTGTCGGGTTGCTTAGGGCCTTGGATGAGAACTGGCATCATAATGAACTTCCGCTTCATGCGCATCCAAGGAGGAAGGTTATATATACATAGAGTCACGGGCAAGGTGCTGTGATTGCTGCTCTGCTCCCCGAAAGGATTAATGCCATCCGCGCTTAAAGCAAACCATACGTTCCTTGGGTCCTTCGCAAACTCATCCCAGTACTTTCTCTCAATTTTTCTCCACTGCGACCCGTCAGCAGGTGCTCTCAACTTCCCGTCTTTCTTATGGTCCTCACTGTGCCATCGCATCAACTTGGCATGCTCTTCGTTTCTGAACAGACGTTTCAACCGTGGTATTATAGGAGCATACCACATCACCTTCGTAGGAACCCTCTTCCTGGGAGGCTCGCCGTCAACATCACCAGGGTCATCTCGTCTGATCTTATACCGCAATGCACCGCATACCGGGCATGCATTCATATCTTTGTAGGCACCGTGGTAGAGGATGCAGTCATTAGGGCATGCATGTATCTTCTCCACCTCCAATCCTAGAGGGCATACGACCTTCTTTGCTGCGTATGTACTGTCGGGCAATTCGTTATCCTTTGGAAGCTTCTTCTTCATTATTTTCAGTAGCTTCTCAAATGCTTTATCAGGCACAGCATTCTCTGCCTTCCACTGCAGCAATTCGAGTACGGTACCGAGCTTTGTGTTGCCATCTTCGCAATTGGGGTACAACCCCTTTTTGTGATCCTCTAACATGCGATCGAACTTCAGCTTCTCCTTTTGACTTTCGCATTGTGTCCTTGCATCGACAATGACCCGGCGGAGATCATCATCATCGGGCACATCGTCTGGTTCCTCTTGATCTTCAGCAGCTTTGCCCGTTGCAGCACCATCGTGCACATCGTCTGGTGCATCTTGATGTTCAGTAGCATCACCGTATTCAGGGGTCACATAGTTGTCATCGTACTCTTCTTCCTCGCCGTCTTCCATCATAACCCCTATTTCTCCGTGCCTCGTCCAAACATTATAGTGTGGCATGAAACCCTTGTAAAGCAGGTGGGTGTGAAGGATTTTCCGGTCAGAGTAAGACTTCGTATTCCCACATATAGGGCATGGACAACACATAAAGCCATTCTGCTTGTTTGCCTCAGCCACTTCGAGAAAATCATGCACGCCCTTAATGTACTCGGAGGTGTGTCTTGAACCGTACATCCATTGCCGGTTCATCTGCGTGCATTATATATAATTAAGTATGTCAAAAATCATTACAGAACATCATGAATAGATAATTAAGTGACCAAATTAATAGAAGTTCATCATCACATAAAAACCAAAGTACATACATAGTTCTCATCTAACAACCTAAAGCTCTGCAGAGCATCTAAATTAATTAAATCATACATTGAAACTATGCAAAACATTTCAATGCAAAAACAAATGCGATCTAATCGCAACCAAGGTAACAACTGATCCAACGACATAATGATACCAAGCCTCGGTATGAATGGCATATTTTCTAATCTTTCTCATCTTCAAGCGCATTGCATCCATCTTGATCTTGTGATCATCGACGACATCCGCAACATGCAACTCCAATATCATCTTCTCCTCCTCATGTTTTTTTATTTTTTCCTTCAAGAAATTGTTTTCTTCTTCAACTAAATTTAACCTCTCGACAATAGGGTCGGTTGGAATTTCCGGTTCAACAACCTCCTAGATAAATAAAATCTATGTCACGTTGGTCGGCATAATTTTCATAAACAATAAATGAACCAATAGTTATGAAAAGATAATATATACCACATCCGAATCATAGACAGGACGAGGGCCGATGGGGGCGGATACCAAAACCATCGCACTATATAAGATGCAATAATAAAAGTAAGAAAATAATACAAGTATCTATCTAAACAAACAAGTAATAATATTTTTCCTTTCAGAAAGAAGATAAGAACAAGAGGCTCACGACGGTGGTGCCGGCGATGAGATCGGCGCGGGTGATCGACGGCGATGAAGACGGGGACGGGGCGTGACGGACCGCTAAACCTAGATAAATATTGAGGAAAATGGAGCTTGGCGGTCGAGCTTGGAGAGGAGAAACCTTAAGTAGTGTGGCTCGGGCATTCCATCGAACACCTTGTGTGCATAGGAGGTGAGCTAGAGCACCACCAAGCCCTCTCCACCTCGGCCAGAAAAAACAGAGCAGTGTGCTCTGCTCTTGCGTGAGGGGCTATATATAGGCAGCACCATTGGTCCCGGTTGGTGGCATGAACCGGGACTAAAGGTAACCCTTTG
>NC_057810.1:2603018-2604217 GCF_018294505.1 Triticum aestivum
GAGGGCCAACCCTTTAGTCCCGGTTGGTGGCATGAACCGGGACTAAAGGTAACCCTTTGGTCCCGGTTCATGCCACCAACCGGGACCAATAGTGGTGGGCCAGGAGCCAGGACCATTGGTCCCGGTTCGTCCCACCAACCGGGACCAAAAGGTCCGGACGAACCGGGACCAATGGCCCACGTGGCCCGGCCGCCCCCCTGGGCTCACGAACCGGGGCAAATAGCTCCATTGGTCCCGGTTCTGGATTGAACCGGGACTAATGGGTTGAACTGGCCTGGGCCATTGCCCCCTTTTCTACTAGTGATCCCATCTCACGTAACCAGGAGGGTTGGGGGCGCCCCCTCACTACTAGGGAAAACCTTATACACAGAATCTTAGCAGCAACGCTAGGTAAAATGAGGCGCTGCTTGATGGGGTCATGTACCTAGGGTAGGGTCACGGACCTGATCTAAGTACCTTACCCAAGGACACCCTTAGAAGAGGTCGCCTTCCAGTCGACCAACGAGGGACTCACTCGACTGACTTGAAGGACTCGACCACGAAGACTCACTCGACCACCAGAAGGTCAAGAGGCACTCTGCACTGCAACGGCCTGTAATTAAGTAGACTTTATGATAGTAAAGACACTTTATGTGGGGCGTTACCAGTAATGCCCCGGACTTAACTCACCTTAAACCCTCTCCTACGTGGGCTGGCTGGGGTCCTGGCGCACTCTATATAAGCCACCCCCCTCCACAAGTAGGGGGGTTCGGCACCTTGTAACTCATATACTCATAATCCACTCGACCGCCTCAGGGCTCCGAGACGTAGGGCTATTACTTCTTCCGAGAAGGGCCTGAACTCGTACATCCCTTGTGTTTACAACCTCTCCATAGCTAGGACCTTGCCTCTCCATACCTACCCCCACTCTACTGTCAGGCTTAGAACCACGACAGTTGGCGCCCACCGTGGGGCAGGTGTTTTAGTGATTTTGTGGAGGAGGCTTAGCTGCAGCCCAGTGCTCGCCTAAGATATAAAAATCCTACCGAGTGAAGAGCAAACCTCTCACTCGGAGGCTTAGCTGCAGTCCAAGCACTCGCCTAAGTTATAAAAATCCTGCCGAGTGGTAAGCCAGACTTCCACTCGGAGGCTTAGCTGCAGTCCAAGTACTCGCCTAAGTTATAAAAATCCTACCGAGTGGTAAGCCAGACTTCCACTCG
>NC_057810.1:2604227-2609955 GCF_018294505.1 Triticum aestivum
CTCGAAGGCTTAGCTGCAGTCCAAGTACTCGCCTAAGTAATCAAAAATCCTACCGAGTGAAGAGCAAACCTCTCACTCGGGGGCTTAGCTGCAGTCCAAGCACTCGCCTAAGTTATAAAAATCCTACCGAGTGAAGAGCAAACCTCTCACTCGGGAGGCTTAGCTGCAGCCCAGTGTTCGCCTAAGATATAAAAATCCTACCGAGTGAAGAGCAAACCTCTCACTCGGAGGCTTAGCTGCAGCCCAGTGCTCGCCTAAGATATAAAAATCCTACCGAGTGAAGAGCAAACCTCTCACTCGGAGGCTTAGCTGCAGCCTAGTGCTCGCCTAAGTTATAAAAATCCTACCGAGTGGTAAGCCGGACTTCCACTCGGAGGCTTAGCCGCAGCCCAGTGCTCGCCTAAGTGGACTAAAGAATAAGTCGATTGCAGTAAAGGCGCCTTGCTTTGAACCTGCAAAAGACATTTTGAGCCAAAAGCAATCGTATTCAAGCACCAAATTCAAGTTTGGATCGATATCTAAAGGAACCGAAAGTGCTCAGGCGTTAAGCCCGTTAAGGTTTATCGGTTACAATTCCACTCGCCATACCGAGGCAAATTTAAAGCGTCGAGCTAGAAGAAGTTTTTTACCCCTCCTGTGGAGGGCTGAAAGGTGCAACAAACTCATCAAGGTCAATTCCATCGGCGATCCGAGTGGCAGCCGCAAGGAAAGTTTCCATAAAGGACCTGAAGTCGTGTTTCTTGGTGTTGGCCACCCGGAGGGCCGCCAGCTTCTCTTCTCGCGCATCTTTGCAGTGGACTCGGGCCAGACACAGAGCAACATCTGCACCGCACCGAGCCGAGGACTTCTTCCATTCCTGCACTCGACCAGGGATCGTGTTCGAGCGAGCCATCAGCGACTCAAGGTCATTCTGAAGTGTCTCCCCAGGCCAGAGCGTCGAGTCGATGCGAGATGTGGCGGCCTTCAGCCTTGCGAGATAGTCCACGACAGCTGCAACACGAGACTCCAGTCGGAAAACATCCATGGCAACTTCGTCGTTCACCAGAGAATTGACGGGGTCGAGGTTTGGCTCCAGCCGGCTAGTTTCTTCTTCAAAGTTTTGGCAAAATTCTGCAAGAATGATCACTGAATCAAGGGGATGGTCGAATGGAAAAACCACGATTGGAAATGTTTGCCGAGCATAGAGGTTTACCTTCAAGCACAAGAAACAACTTCTTGGCAAGACCACTCAGGAAGGCCTCCAGATCATTTTTCTTCCCATTCAACTTACTGACTTGGTCGGTCAGGGCAGCTTTATCAGTTTTCAGTCGACTAACCTCCTTGTTGGCGATCCCAAGAGCAACGTTCAGATTGGTATTGTCTTGTTCAAGCTTGGTGACTGAAGCTAACTTCTCGTCAGCAAGCTTGATCTTCTCAGCTAGTTCGAGGTCTTTCTTCTGTTGGGCCTCCCTTACCTTACCTGCAAGTTACAGCAAGATCAGATTTTGAAACAAGCAAGGGGAAAAGCAGTCGTCAGGGTCTCACCAAACATACCTTCGGTCTCCTCCTTTGCCTTCGTCAGCTTCTCCTGTACCAGCTTCAAGTTCAGCTCGAGTTGAGTGTGCTTGTTTTCCAGCTCAGAGTAGCGAGCCACAAGATCACAGGAGTTCTACAAAGAACCAATCGACTAGATGTCAAAAATAATTCACTTCCGAGTGAAAAAGGAAAAATCACATGTTTCTAAGACTACAGCCGAATACAAGCATTCGACCGTAGTCTCGGGGACTACACGCAGTGGGTGCACTCAGCGTGCCCCCACTAATCCTGTTGAAGATAGAGTCGACAGTCGACCTCAAAAAAAAAGAGATGTATTCTTTAAGACTGTAATCAACTGCAAGCAGTCGACCACAGTCTCGGGGACTACACCTAGTGGGTGCACTCAGCGTGCCCCCACCGGTTTGTGAAATCCAGTCGACATAGTCGACTGACAGAAAGATTGACATCATAAAGCCTAAGGCCGACTGCCAGCAGTCGACCTTAGCCTTGGGGACTACACCCAGCAGGTGCACTCAGCGTGCCCCCGCTAACACGGAGTTTAATCAACACACCCAGTGGGTGACTACTATAAATTCTGGAAAGGAAAAGTTTTTGGTAGCATATCCTAACAGAACAAACGGTGGTCGACTGACCTGAACATTGCTTTGGAGAGCAGAACTGGCGTCATAAGCTGCCTGGCTTGCATCCCGGATGGTCTTCAACTGCTCCATCATGATTCCTGCCTGGCGTATCGCCTCCTTCGCCGCGCCAGCTTGGTCCTCTGGGACGTGGTGCGTCGTGAAGAGGGAGGGCTGCTGAGCACTCGTCAGTGGATCTGCGAAGGACACCGTGTGTCGAGTGGTGTTCTCTTTCTCCGCAATCAGAATCTCAGGCGCCGTCACATCCTGGGGCACCTTGCTGGCGGACGCTTTCCTACTCCTTCTGCGCTTCAGCGGTTCCTCATCCTCATCATCATCAGGGAGATTGATGACAGCATTGGGTGGAGCTACGGAGAAGAATCAGGATCAGAGATCGCGTGTCAGTCGACTAAAAAGGGCGTTACGAATATAGTACCTGGTTTTGAAGTTGTTGCGTCCTCCATCTCATGGTCATCAGCCCGGGCTGAGGTCTCAGAAGTAGCAGCACTGCAACTCCAAAGAATCAGTCGACTAACTTCAGCGTCAACCAGAGACAAAGTTCACACAAAATAAGAAGACTTAAGCAGCACGATTACCCTGATATGGTGGGGATGGACACCTTCATCTTCGGCGGGAGCTTGATCGGCTTCGACGGGGCCGCCCTGGGCTGCTTCGGCGCCTTTTCAGTCGGCACCGGAGAGGTGGTCCGAGGGCGCTTGGTCGACTGAGCAACGGTCGCAACCCCCTTGCCACGTTCAGTCGAAGGGTCGTGGACAAGCTTCGACTGCCTTTCTGAGCGCGGTGGTACGACCTCCTCCTCCTCTTCTTCCTCGTCTTCAACGTCATCTTCATCACCGTCATCATCATCATCGTCATCATCATCCTCAGCAACGTCCGAGTCCCATTCCTCCTCCTCCTGGCTCTCGCCCCCACTCGCCTCACCCTCCTCAGTCGGAGCTTGTGCCCCATTGGGCATCGAGTACAGCTTGGTGAGGGCCTGGTAGATATCAAGACAAGGATCAATTGACCAGTCGGCAGGATAAACAGAAACGAATGTGACAAGAACACAGTGGAGAGCAGAGCAGACATACCTTGTTTGGATCGCTGTTGTGGTCGAGTGGAGGAATCCTTCTGGCTCCGCGTGGGTTATCCTTGTTTCCGGTAACGGCGACCATCCATCTTTCCAGAGTGACATCGTCGACTGCTTCTGGATGGACTCGAGTCTCGTCTTCAGTCCCACAGTACAACCACATGCAGTGGCTCCGGAATTGAAGGGGCTGGATACGACGCCTAAGGAAGACCTCCAGGAGATCCATGCCCGTCACTCCCTCCCGAACCAACCGCACCACGCGCTCCATCAACATCTTCACGTCAGCTTTCTCCTCCGGAATCAACTTCAGAGAGGAGGGCTTGTTCACTCGGTCCATGGTAAACTGAGGGAGTCCACTCGACTGCCCCGGCGTCGACTGGTCCTGGCAGTAGAACCAGGTCGACTGCCAGCCTCTGACTGACTCGGGAAAGGTCATGGGCGGGAAGGTGCTCTTATTCCTCACCTGGATCCCCAGACCCCCACACATTTGGACGATTTGGGTTCTTTCGTCGCCTGGGCTCGCCTTCTTCACGGTCTGAGAGCGACACGTGAATATATGCTTGAACAAGCCCCAGTGCGGTCGACAGCCCAGGAAACCCTCACACATAGACACGAACGCGGCAAGATAGGCGATAGAATTTGGGGTAAAGTGGTGGAGCTGCGCTCCAAAGAAGTTCAAGAAGCCACGGAAGAAAATACTCGGCGGCAAAGAAAATCCACGATCAACATGGGTGGCCAAGAGCACGCACTCACCCTCTTCTGGCTGGGGCTGCCACTCCTTCCCCGGAAGCCTCGCAGCTCCATGGGGGATCAAGCCCTCGTTGGCCATGTCGAGGAGATCTTTCTCTGTGATGGTCGACTGGATCCAGTCTCCTTGGACCCAGCCCTTCGGCAGGCGGGATCTGGACGAAGACCCGCCGCGGCTGGTAGATCTCCCCTTCGCCTTCTCCGACGCCGACGCCTTCTTCACGCGTTCCAGCGCCGCCGTCTTCTCCTTGGCCATGATTGCCGGCGAGACGCGCGAGGGGAAGTTGTGCAGGGGCGAGAGCGAGCGCGCTGGACGGGGACAAAGGGAGCAGAGAGAGAGAGAATGCTGAGGCACAGTACAAAAAATCCTCGCCGGGTGCATTTATAAGGTCCCTTCCGAGTGGATGACAGGTGGGCCCGGTCGATCTAATCATATCCAGGAACAGTTATGCAGACGGGATACGTGGCGAAGAAAGCGGCGCGGAGATCGAGGCGTCTATGTCCCGTCCCATCCGAACGCCGCGGTCCGCTCCGCTTCGCGCGTGTCCCCAAATTTCGCATCCCGCGGAATCCGCGAACGGCAGATCGGTCTGTCAGACGCGGGGTTTCCCGCGATCCGTCGCTCGGAGATCGTCGAAGCCCGAAAGATCACTCGACAAAAGAAGAGAATGGATCGAGTAGACTGAAGACAAGTTGCTCACTATCGACGAAGAGATTCTTTGGTCCAGAACAACGCACGACCAGTGTGCAAAGGTTAATCGGAAACAACATCAACTCCTTCCTCACTCGAAGCCTCAATCCATTCGGGGGCTAATGATGGGGTCATGTACCTAGGGTAGGGTCACGGACCTGATCTAAGTACCTTGCCCAAGGACACCCTTAGAAGAGGTCGCCTTCCAGTCGACCAACGAGGGACTCACTCGACTGACTTGAAGGACTCAACCACGAAGACTCACTCGACCACCAGAAGGTCAAGAGGCACTCTGCACTGCAACGGCCTGTAATTAAGTAGACTTTATGATAGTAAAGACACTTTATGTGGGGCGTTACCAATAATGCCCCGGACTTAACTCACCTTAAACCCTCTCCTACGTGGGCTGGCTGGGGTCCTGGCGCACTCTATATAAGCCACCCCCCTCCACAAGTAGGGGGGTTCGGCACCTTGTAACTCATATACTCATAATCCACTCGACCGCTTCCGGGCTCCGAGACGTAGGGCTATTACTTCTTTCGAGAAGGGCCTGAACTCGTACATCCCTTGTGTTTACAACCTCTCCATAGCTAGGACCTTGCCTCTCCATACCTACCCCCACTCTACTGTCAGGCTTAGAACCACGACACTGCTGGTACTTAGTAGTAGCGCGTGTCAGTATGACGCGCTACTGCTATCCTTTTAGCAGCAGCACGTTTTAGCCAAACGCGCTGCTGCTAAGTTTGAACTGGGCGCACATGGCTAGCCCCACTTAGCTGCAGTGTGTATCCCTATCCAGCGCTACTGGTACTCTCCATAGTAGTAGCGATTTTCTTCAACCCGCCCTGCTACTAACCCTACCTTATCATCCCCGCGCGACCGACGACCCCCCTCACTCTCGCTCTCCCCAGCGCCCCTGTTGTCCGCCGCCGCGGCCGCCGTTCCTCCTCCACTGAGGTAGTCCCTCCTTCCTCCTCCCCTCCCCCCTCCTCCTCCGGCTGCCCCCTCCGCCCTCCTCCATTGGCCGCCCCTCCTCCCTCCTCCACC